>NW_026042331.1:0-300000 GCF_023856365.1 Brienomyrus brachyistius
AGAGCTGGGCACATGGCCCAGTCGGGCACATGCTGGAACAGACACGCGAACACACACATGCAGGAAGAGAGACGCAAACACACACATGCAGGAAGAGACACGCAAACACACACATGCAGGAAGAGACACGCAAACACACACACGCAGGAAGAGACACGCAAACACACACACGCAGGAAGAGACACGCAAACACACACATGCAGGAAGAGAGACGCAAACACACACATGCAAGAAGAGACAGGCAAACACACACATGCAAGAAGAGACAGGCAAACACACACACGCAAGAAGAGACAGGCAAACACACACATGCAAGAAGAGACAGGCAAACACACACATGCAGGAAGAGACAGGCAAACACACACATGCAGGAAGAGAGATGCAAACACACACACACAGGAAGAGACACGCAAACACACACATGCAGGAAGAGACACGCAAACACACACATGCAGGAAGAGACACGCAAACACACACATGCAGGAAGAGAGACGCAAACACACACATGCAGGAAGAGACACGCAAACACACACATGCAGGAAGAGAGACGCAAACACACACATGCAGGAAGAGACACGCAAACACACACATGCAGGAAGAGACACGCAAACACACACATGCAGGAAGAGAGACGCAAACACACACATGCAAGAAGAGACAGGCAAACACACACATGCAAGAAGAGACAGGCAAACACACACACGCAAGAAGAGACAGGCAAACACACACATGCAAGAAGAGACAGGCAAACACACACACGCAGGAAGAGACAGGCAAACACACACACGCAGGAAGAGAGACGCAAACTCACACACGCAGGAAGAGAGACGCAAACACACACACGCAGGAAGAGACACGCAAACACACACACGCAGGAAGAGACACGCAAACACACACATGCAGGAAGAGACACGCAAACACACACATGCAGGAAGAGAGACGCAAACACACACATGCAGGAAGAGACACGCAAACACACACATGCAGGAAGAGACACGCAAACACACACATGCAGGAAGAGACACGCAAACACACACATGCAGGAAGAGACACGCAAACACACACATGCAGGAAGAGAGACGCAAACACACACATGCAGGAAGAGAGACGCAAACACACACATGCAGGAAGAGACACGCAAACACACACATGCAGGAAGAGACACGCAAACACACACATGCAGGAAGAGAGACGCAAACACACACATGCAAGAAGAGACAGGCAAACACACACATGCAAGAAGAGACAGGCAAACACACACACGCAAGAAGAGACAGGCAAACACACACATGCAAGAAGAGACAGGCAAACACACACATGCAGGAAGAGACAGGCAAACACACACATGCAGGAAGAGAGACGCAAACTCACACACGCAGGAAGAGAGACGCAAACACACACACGCAGGAAGAGACACGCAAACACACACATGCAGGAAGAGACACGCAAACACACACATGCAGGAAGAGAGACGCAAACACACACATGCAGGAAGAGACACGCAAACACACACATGCAGGAAGAGAGACGCAAACACACACATGCAGGAAGAGACACGCAAACACACACATGCAGGAAGAGACACGCAAACACACACATGCAGGAAGAGAGACGCAAACACACACATGCAAGAAGAGACAGGCAAACACACACATGCAAGAAGAGACAGGCAAACACACACACGCAAGAAGAGACAGGCAAACACACACATGCAAGAAGAGACAGGCAAACACACACATGCAGGAAGAGACAGGCAAACACACACATGCAGGAAGACAGACGCAAACACACACACGCAGGAAGAGACACGCAAACACACACATGCAGGAAGAGAGACGCGAACACACACATGCAGGAAGAGACACGCAAACACACACATGCAGTAAGAGACACGCAAACACACACACATGCAGGAAGAGACACGCAAACACACACATGCAGGAAGAGACAGGCAAACACACACATGCAGGACCAGACACGTAGACATGCACATGCTGCAACAGTCAGACGATCATGCACATGCAGGGTGTGTGCCCCCACACACATGCTGGAATAGGCATATGAACACACACGTGCAGAGTGTGACACGTGGATACACACACACTATAAGACAGGTGGATATGCACATACTGAAGCAGACACACGAACACACACACACAGGAAGAGACGTGAACACACACGTGCAGAATGACACAAGCGGACACGCACACACTAAAAGATAAGTGGACATGCACACATGAAGTAGACTGAAGTAGACACACATACTGTACATGCACACACAGGAAGTGACACGCACACACACATGTGGGAATAGACACCCTCACACTGGTGCAGTCACATGGACATGCACACACAGGAAAAGGCACACGGACACACCACAACAAACATGGACACACGCACGCTGGAACAGACACACAGACAGGCATACGCTGGAGCAGACATGTCAATATACGACACAACAACACATGTACACACAGGCACAGTGACACACAGATGCAGAAACACTCACTGGTGAAGTGAAGACCTGCCTGTAAACTCACACTTAGTGAAGCACACTGTCTCTGATAGTACAATAGTAACAGCTATTTCACTGAGTGGAGTCTCAGTCGGGATCAGGCCCAGCTGTCCATCTTAGGCAGGAAATCACCATACCAACATGGGCATATTCCCTCAGTCCTATAACAGCAGGGCCAGTGGCATTCGGTGGCTCACACAGCCCCGTGATCCCGTGGAAGTGTAGGCATCCTCCACTGGGTGATTATGGTAGTTTTCAGTTAAACACGTGTCCTCTGCCACCTCCTATAGACGCCACAAGACAATACAGCTGGTAAACGTGGCTGTCAGCCACTGTGTAACCGCGCCTTACCATATATGGCAGATAGGCTGAGAAAGGCAGATGGCACCTAGGAAAGGAAAACAACATTACCAGAGAAAGCAGAAGGAAAACTAAACCTCTGGGAGTGCAGGGCTGCCCCCCCCCCCCCCCCCCCCCCGGCGTGCCAGCCGGAGCCAGTGCAAGGATATCGGGAGGATTCAGCTCCAAGCTGCTCCCTAGACCACTGCAGCAGCTGGTGTCACGTCTGTTACAGGTTGGCCACTGCTTTCTGTCGCCAGCCAGAGCTGATTGGCTAGGTGCCCACTTCCCCGACGTGCCAGGAACAGGGTCTGAGTAGCTGCGTCGGTACCTAACAGGCCCGAAATACAGCTAACAGCAGAGATCAGATGGAAACACAGTGCTTTCCTGTTCACCTCTGAAAGGTCACTTTACTAATGTATTATGATCCCCACCTATGTTGGTCAGGCAAGGTAATAATAAGAATGTATTTCCTGTTCTGGTTGCAGTCAAATCCAGTGGACAACTTAGGCTGCCTGAAAGACTGTTAATTTAATCTAATCTCATGGAGAGAAACAATTCGTAATCTATTCATTTTTGTGCTATCATTACACTTAACATTTATAACATCATATAATCTACATTTTGAAATATTCCTAATGTTTTTAAACTCCCTTGTAATATTCATGTTATATACTTTGTCATGTTTGTGCAGATTTAAAACTAATCCCACTCATCCATCCATCCATCCATCGGCCAATGCCTTCATCCTTGCATCCATTTTCTAGGGGCATATCCTGGCGAGGGTTGTGTTCTGGGTGCTGTCCCAGGAACCTGTCCCAGCTGGCACAGGGCAAAGGGCAGGAGTACGCCTTGGATGGGATGCCAGTCCATATCATTATGACCAGCACCTTTTATTGTATTGAATAATGTTACATGAATATAATTTCTTAACTACGAAGGAGAAATGTAGTCTTGCTAAAGTCTATGATTTAATAAAAGTCAGAACGGGATTCTGAGGATAACAGACAAAAACAGACAAATTTAAAGCTCATTTATAGCACCAATTACATTTTTAATTTGGTTGATCATGCCCCAAATGTGAAGATAAGCCTGTTGGTTTATATGAAAGCAGCATGTGAAAGTGTTTTACTTCAAGCTAATTCTGGCAGCTGAAAAAAAAATATGCAGATAAATGCAACACTACGGAGTACCTTAGAATGCAGGGCTGTAGAGAGTCACTGTCCTACTCAAGCAGAGCAGGGAGACTAACCCAGAGGCATCTCTGTTGACTGGGATCTTTACCATATCTGTATGTCAGACCTGTCACTGCTCCACTCCATAAGAGCACAAAACTGTCTGTTCCCTGAAAACAGAGTTGGTTGGTTAAACTGAAACAAAAGGATGGGTAACATTTTTAAGCGTGAGTATAACTAATTCTGTTTCAGAACCAGACCACAGGCACATAACACAATGCCTGCGTTTGCCAGGTGTTACTTTGAATAGATTTTTTTGATTTTTTCTTGTTATCTTAAAAAGCCAGATTTTCTGTTTTTCAATAAACCATTTAATTCCCTCTCTTCTGAATATCCATCCTGTGACTCTGTGAATATGAATATATTGTGCACTTCGTAGTTATGTGTTTTTGTCATGTCTGTGTGGTGACTATTTTTAGTAAAGGCGTTCAGTTTATCATTACATTTGTGTCTGTATTTCCTTGTATTTCAGGTTGTCATTCATATCAGCATGCCTCTTTGCCGTCATTAAAGAGACGTGTCACTCTCCGTCTGGTCCTGTTTGCCCGTCCTCACACTTATACGCCGTATTTATGACGGATGGCAGCTTCGCCCCATTATGGCCATTCGCTGGGAAAGAGGAGCGAGCGGCGAATTAAAAGGGACGATAGGACTCCCACACCGTATCGGATAGAAATTGCCCTGTAACTCAGAATATAATTAAATTTTCAGAATGTGCTGTCAGCAAGGCAATCATATTAAATTAGGTTCGTTTTGGCGGTGCAACATTTTATTCCTGCGTTGCAGTACTCTGTGACTAAATTTGTCGTAATTACTAACAGAATGAGTGGACCACAGAAGTCATTTTCATTAAAACAGATATCACATGAAATATGCATGAGCCCAAATCATTTTTTACATTTTAAGAAACAAGAAATGAATTGCCTGAGATACCGGTTTATGCGAAGTAGGGGAAAGCGACATGGACAAGCGGGAAGAATACCACTTAGGTCTTATTTAGGAAATAAAAAAGCGATTCGTGGAGTGCAGATGGGGGTATCATTTGGGTTTACAGCCGACGCTTCTCCTGGCGTTCCTCCCGCCCGCATTAAGCCGTCATTAGAGCCAGGGTCAGTGTCTCTCACGATCAGGTCGCAGATCCCCTCTTTCATATTTGAGGAATCGCATGGTAACAGTCGCTATTACATACGCTCTTCAAATTACTTTTTTTTTCATGGTATTTTTTTTCACGCTCATTATCGTCGTGCTTTTCTGCATACGGGTCAAGGTAGTCGCGGGCTTCACGATGGTTAATGGCGAGAACATGAGCTTCAGAGCCAGTAAAGAACTAGTTATACAATTAAACAAGGTACCTAATCAGTCTAAAATTGGCGATGTGGGTCATTATTAGCCATGACCCTGTATAAACAGAAGCATGCTTGTTATGTATCGATTAGGTGAGTCCATCACCGGCATCCTGCATTGTATTAGATATATGGGGAATTGATGGATGGATGGATGGATGGATTGATATATCTGTATGCCTGTGTGTGTATTTGTATGTATTCAGATAGCATGTTGACTGTTTAATGATCCAGCTCCAGCTTGGAATATGACCCCACTTCACACTGAGGGGAAAGTTGATGAAAGCGGTTTCATCAAGAAAAAACAGCTTTTCAGTGCAGATGGAGAGTGTGGTAGCTTAGTAGCCTCAGACCTGTCCACTGTAACCCCCCCCTCCCCCCACAACCCCCTCCACCTCCCCCAGCACCACCCGTCACTCCACAGAGTGTTCATCGGCATGGTAACAAGCCGCTCAGGGCTTTGCTTGTCTCTAACCTTCCAGTGGAGCGTGCCGGCCTGGGAGATGGGGGAGGAAGGCTAGGTATCTGACTCCTGGGGGAGTCCTGGGGCAGGGGATGAAGTGTAGGGTGAGGCAGGGGAGGGCCAGAGACTGAAGGGAAGGCAGGGAGCAGACGATGATGGAGTGCAAAGATTTTGGGGGGGCCATGGACTTTTAGTCTGGGAGGTCCAGAGGCAGACTGAGGAATTCCAGAGACATTCAGTATGCTGTGTACTGTTTGGATACAAGTAGGCTGTAAGCAGTATGAATTTTTAACTATACTTTGTAAATGCAGGAAATAATAATGATCATCATAAAATGAATCATACTGAAAAGTTGTCTGAGCCACTCTTCATCCATAGAGAAAAACATTATCACTTTTAACTTCTATCCACTGCCTTAAATTTCTGTTCTGACATTATTCTGAATAATAGCTATGTAAGGTAACCCATCCATCCATCCATCCATCCATCCATTTTCCAAACTGCTTATGCTACTGGGTCGCAGGGGGTCCGGAGCCTATTCTGTAAGCAATGGGCACGAGGCAAAGAACAACCCAGGATGGGGGGCCAGCCCATCGCAGGGCATACTCACACACACACGCACACACACACATACACACACACACACACACACAAACACACTCCTACGGGCAATTTAGCAAGTCCAGTTAGCCTCAGTATGTTTTTGGACCGTGGGAGGAAACCGGAGTACCCACAGGGAACCCCATGTCAACACGGGGAGAACATGCAAACTCCACACACATGTAACCCAGGCAGAGACTTGAACCTGGGTCCCAGAGGTGTGAGGAAACAGTGCTAACCACTGCACCACCATGCCGCCCCCTTTGTGCGGTAACCTCCCCACCTAATTGGATGCTCTGCCACCCTTTCTCCTGCAAACATGAAAAAGACACTTTATTGGTGCTAAAGAAGGCTAGGAGAGGGGCAGCTGTCAGGTTGTACCATTTCCGTGTTTGCTGCAGGTGGGTTTTCGAGCTGCTTTGCCAGGGAGTGCTTCACTCCAAGGCATCTGCTTCCAGTTCAGCCACTGTGGCATGTGCTTGGTTGCTGTCTCTTGTCCAGCCGTTTGCTGATTTGCTGGATGACTCTCTCAGCGGGAGGGTGGTCTCCTCCTTCCTTTGACCGTTTGTCACTGCTGTCACTGGCAGCCCCGGACTCATGCCCCTTCCCAGGAGCGCGACAGTGGAACATCTGCTCCGTTAAAGCCCAGGCCGGCCCCAGAATGCTGATGGAGCAGTGCAGCTGGGCCCTGTGTGCTTTAACAGGATGGCACGGCAGTGGCGGTCGCAGGATGTGTAGATCGCAGCCATGCAGCGACGGGAGCTGACTCCCCTTCCGTGACCCTGCTCCATCGCTATTAAGGACATGGGCACCGAGTAAATGACCTGGCAAGGCTGCACTGTACTGGATGAAACAGACACATATAGTAGCAACTGTGAAAACACAGTATTATACCCTCTCTATTATTATCCAACAATAGCTGTTTCTCAAATCTGACTATCATGTAGATAATAAATTGAATCACACCTTGCACTGCACGGCTACAATAACGCCATGGACATAAGGACACCTGAAAATGAGGCGAATGCTGTAATGGTATGATTATGAACAGCTGAAATTTACAAGAGTAAAATCTTTTAATAGATCCTTTTCACGGTCTTTTAGCAAAGACTTATCAGCTGTGATATCTTTTAATTAACACCTGAGGGAAAAAATTTCACAGCTAAGCTAAGTTGTAACGAAGCAATGTTTTGTCTCTGTTGCAATGCTTGAATCTGAGCTAAATTAATCCGTTTCAAGGACAGGTTGCACTGAAAGGTGGGAATGCCGTTTGTTGGTGAAAATGACCCAGTTCTCTCTAGAAAATTCCATGCTCATTGGTTAAACACAGCACATTGACTCGGTTTCCAACAGCCGTGTTATTATTTCCTATGATCATGTGACCTTTTGGAGAATGACTCAATCTATAAAGCAATTCCTGCTCACTAATTGGCTCCTGCTTAATGAAGCATTTCAGAGGACAGTCCTGTTCAGTCTAATTACAAAATGCAAAATAAATCAGCAGCCAGGCTGTAAACTCTTTGAATGCATAAATAAATGAGCAGTGTTCGCCGACTGACGGTTCTCAAAACACCTATTTGTAAGGCAATAAAGCAAGAAAGTGGAAAGCATATAGATTATGGATCACAAGCAGTCCAGCTAACACTAACAACAGCTAAGCAGAAAATTCAGCCAGTTTGCTATCACTGTTTGATGTCTAGCATTATAATATACAGATGCTCCTCTACTTACGGACTTTTAACTTATGAACTTTCAGACATACGAACGAAGAGGACTGTAAGTCCAATTTGAGTTAATTTTGTTCCTGTTCCCTGTGTGCAACATAAATTTTTTTTTCTGCACGCCAATTCTGCCTAGCACGACTTCTGAGCACTACTCCCACCGTGCAGCAGCGTAGCGTGCATACTAAGGGAAGTAAATATAAAAGAAAGGGGTTTAAAATTAATTGAAGAAATTATTATGTTTAGCTACTGTCTGGAAACAATGGTGCCACCATTACTGTTACACCACTATCCCTGAAATAAAGGATCGCATTCTTATTGCTCTTCTCCATGTCCATCACTTAGCACAATTCCTTACACATTAAGAACACCAGCTTTTACACTTATTAAAATTCCCGAAAATGTCTTTTGGAATGTCCCTTGACAGCTGCCCACTCCCTTATGGACTGTTAAGGCAATATCTGGCTATATAGCATGGTGCTGCTTGCTGATTGGTTAATTAATGGTGATAGATCCTCCCAGAAAATACAACAGAAAAACAGTTTTGCCAGTGGTGTCCAATCAGAAGCCCAGTAAGGATATTGAGCAATATTGAACCAATGTAATGAAAAGTGATGAGAGCTGCTGTGCCCAGGCAGTGCAGCATTTACAATGAGATGCTGAACTTTCCCGCAGTCGGGGGAGAATGTCATGGCCTTTCGTTGATGCGGCTCAGCCGAATTTCACTTCTCTGAGATTGTGTTCCTTTTTCCCGGAGGTCAGGATCCTGCCTGTTGTTTCCCCCATTTCCCTTCTCAGAACCCAGCTGTGACATTACGTCTCCAGCAGTGCTACGGCAGAAGCGCTTTTCAGGCAGGAGCCGACATGCGAGCAGGGAGGTTCGCCAAATGGGCTGCATGTCGATCCACTCGAGAGTGGAGAGTTTCCCAGAAGTGGCCGGGCCGCCATGTTTGTGTTATCAGCCAAGGCCAATTTGAATCTGAAGAGGATGAAATAGAGAGAAACAATTAAACAGGCTCGGAGGAAGAGACATTTGGCGTGATAGATGTTTGATGGCGGGGGGGGGGAGTGGCTTTATGAGGCGCGAGGGGGACTAAAGAACGAGGCACCTGAGGGCTGCAGCAAAGACAGGAGCTGCACATCTGAGCGTTTTCTGCTCTGGAAGGCAGCGTTCGGCAGTAATGAAAGGCTGCGCCCTGCACGGCTCACAGATTCCCACAGCTTTCATGTCGTAACATACAAACAAAACTGATTTGTAGATTTAAAATTACCGGCTGATGTATTCATGGCTTTAAATGCACACAGGGAAGCAAATAAACAGATACATCTCACTGGCAGTTACTCACACATACAGTAACTGTCGGAAAAGGTCAGTTCTGCTTCTGAAAATGTAAATTTCTTTAAAGTTGCACCCTATTGAGCAAACAGACAGACACGTGTTGTAAAAGCGCAGAGCTGTTCCCTGAGGCTGAAATGCAGTCACCTGCAATGTAATGGACTGCAAACCGATGCTTTATTTCACATAAAATAGCTTTAAAATTTTCATATACAGTGAGATATGGCTTTTGGTTACCCCCGTAAGTGGCATATTTGTTTCTGGGTCACCCCATTTTGTTACGAGTTAAATTTCTTTAAAATGGCTGAAATCAGGAGAACCCTGTTTATTCAGGAATTTTCTCACACACACTGAAATTTATTTTAATCTACAGTAATTGTAAATTTCACCAGGAGATTTATCCGTATCAGTTTGTATTGATAACAAAATGTATGTGCTCCATAAACTGTCAGATTTTCTGATCTCTGTGTCAGAGCCAGGAGAATCCATGACATGTGTTCATGTTACCCTGGTTTCCCATAAATTCTTGGGGCAAAGAAAAAGTTACAGGTTGTCCTTGCCAAGTAACAGCTATGATCCACACAGCAGAAGCCATTTTGTGAAAGAGCTGATTTTATTACAACAACAACAACAACAACAAATTTATTACCTACACATAACTTGAGAATATGTGTACTCCCAGCAAAGTAAGCATTCTGAATAATGCATGTAATGATCGGATTTTGGTGGAATTCTACTTATGCAGACTACATTGTGAAATAATTTATAAGCTGGACTTCTGACCAAAAATGCATCAGTTGGTGGATGTTGTTGAACCCCTGAAGATATCACACTGGAATGGCTTCAGTAAAAATGCCTGACTATAAATAATTCAGTTTACTTATGCAAACACAAATAATTACATATGTACAGAGAGAGTAGCCATACCTTATTGCCCTCATGCAATATGTAGCACAGCCTAATAAAAGTTGAATAACTGTAGCTAACTGGTGAAAACATACAACTGAATTGCTTTAACAGCTATGATCCTTACAAATAAGCCCTTTTTGTCTTTAATTAATAAGTACTGCATCCTGTTTACTGATAACATATAATGTATAGTGCTGTATATAAAGTGTGTGTGGTTTGCCATATTGGCTCTACCCCCTTGATCTCTTCAGCTGAATCCTCATGGCATCTGTAATTACTCAGTGCTATCATCTGTCCCCCTGTATGCTGCCATTACTGTCAGCTGACCCAAGCGCCCCTGGAAACAGATAAGTTCTGAATGCCGGGCTAAGCTCACTTCACACATTTGGGCTGTCAGGTGGGAGCTACCCATGTCACTGTGGCCCATCGCTCAGTAATGGGAGCTAATGGGATTTGTCACCCAGCTCAGTCAGTGTGTATGCCAACACGTGCATGCGTGACTTATCCCAGAATGACCCAGTATGTCACTGTCTGGCCATGATGTGTGACGCTGGAGAGTTACTCCCAGGGAAGACTCAGGACTCAATTGAGAATTGGATTCTAGGTTCACTGTCCCAGAGCTGCAGGAAAATAGGACGTGATCTGTTTCACCTGATCCCTATAGGCAGTTGTTCAGCAATGCTGAGCTGGAGCATACTGTCTCTGCATGGGTCAGTGAGGTTCAAATGACTGATTAATAGTTGTTCAACAATCCTGAAATGGAGTCAATTATTGTCAGTATAGGTTAGTCAGGTTCTTCAGATGTTGATGAGCAGTTGTTTCCAGTACTGAGCTGGACCCAGTATTTTCAAAATGGGTTAGTGATTCAGATGACTGGTTAGCAGTTTTTCAGCAGTGCTGAGCAGTACCATGGTGTAATAAATGGGCTAGAGTTAGCTGACTCTGATTAGCAGTTGTTCAGCAGTGCTCGACTGGAGCTGAGTGGTGTCCACATGGATTAGTAAGGTTCAGCTGATGCTGATTAGCAGTGACTCGGCAGTGCTTTGCTGGAGCTGCTCCACGTCAGCATTTGTTAGTGAGAGTAAGACTCTCATTGACTCGCATTAGCAGTGGAGCAGGAATACTGAGCTTCAGCCTAGTTCAGCGCAGTTCAGCATGGTCTAGCATGGTTACGTTGGCTCTGGTTACCCGTCATGTGACAGCTCTTAGTGCATTGGTGGATTTGTCAATGCACAACCAGATTGGTGAGATCACGGGTGGATTGGTTAGCAGAGTTTGGCTCAATGATGCCATAAATTATTCGTTGGAGGATTTTTATAGAAAGCAAAAGCAATGGATGTGAATGTTTAAAATATCAGTTTGATAACTTCTCTGTAAGTTTTGTAACAGCATTTGATGGCAACATCCATGTCCCCATGCCAGTATCTCTTGCTCCACCTCACTCCATCTCTCCTCTTCTTTAGAATCTCCTACCACAATGTCTACAGGTATCACTTACATCTACAAATCATCCTGACCAAATTGTGTCACTTTGATGCATTCATATTTATTAACTGTGTTGTGATTTGCATCCCTGCTTATCTCCCTGGCTGTGTGTCATTGCCAATCCTGCTTGCCATTCTCTCTTCCTCTATCTCATCCCCTTCTCACTCCCTTCACCTGCTTTTATCCGCTGAGATCCTCTTTTTGGCCTCCCCTCCTGCCAGCACCTCACTGTCTGGGTAGAATGGATCCTGAGAAACCCAGATAAACTGGCCACAGGAACTGAGGCATTCGTTCCTCTCATTCGCTCATTGCTGCTAGTCTGACTGGGCTGTTTTTCCAGGTATGCCACTGTGACTACAGCTCAAGCCTGGGTAGGCTGTCATCAGATGCACATTTTGCTAAAACTGTGAAGGATATGCCCAGCAAAAATGCCTAATAAAAAAGTCCAGCATGATTAACTATAGCAATAAAATTGTTTACGATTAAAATTTAACAGCTGAAGAAATTGCTTATAATTTATATCCCTGTAATAGATAAAAGAAGACAAAATAATTGTAAAAGAATGCCACTGAAATTATAATGAAAAATTATTTTGCTATTTGTACAAGTACATAAGCTGTTCATAAGTACACCAGGCACAAGAAGATTAAATGAGCAGATTGATAATTGATTTTGTAATTGTATGTCTTGGACACTCTGCTGAAAATAAGAGCTGAGCTGTCAACTGATCAGCACCTGGTGGTGAGTTGGATGACATAGCAGATGGACAGAGGAAAATGCTGGACAGACTGGGTAGACCCAAATGTATAGTGAGGGTGAGCTGAGAGAGTCTGGTGGAGATCTTCAGCATACACACCCAGAAGAACTTGTCTTGCATCCTGAGGGAAGCTGGAGTAATTGAGTCCAAATGTGCTATGTACCATACCTTCATTGCTGAGGCAACTCTGCGGAACTGTGGCTGCAAAGATTTTGGTGTCTGTCGTAGCAGCAACCCCCAAAGCTGGAGATGAGCACCAGCAGTAAAGGCAGCCATCAGGCTGAAGAAGGAAGCCTTCCAAGCATGGTTAGTTTGTGGGAATCTGAAAGCAGCTGTCAGGTACCGGCAGGCCAAGCGGAATACGGCTTTGACGGTTGCAGAAACATAAACTCTGGTGTGGGAGGAATTTCATAGGGCCATGGAAAATGACTTTCGGTCAATCTCAAAGAGATTCTGGCAAAGCATCAGGCGACTCCGGAGGGAGAAATGGAGCTTTGTTCAAGCTGATTACAGTAGCGATAGTGTGCTGTTGACCTCACCTGGGGAAATAGTCAAGTAATAGAAGTGGTACTTTGAGAACCCCCTGAATCCCACTGACATGCCTTCGTGGAGGAAGTAGAGTCAGAGGGCTCATAGGACGATTAGGGCTGAGGTCACAGAGATAGTCAAAAAACTCTTCAGTGGTACAGTCCCAGGTATGGATGAGATTCACTCTGTGTTCCTGACGGCTCTTGGCTGACACGCCTCCTCTCAACATTGTGTGCATGTTGGGGACAGTGCCTTTGGATTGGCAGACTGAGGTGGTGGTCCCAGTCTTTAAGAAAGGGGACTGCAGGGTATGTTCCCACTTAAGGGGATCACGTTCCTCAGCTTTCCTGGGAAGGTCTTGCTGGAGTACTGGAGAGGAGGGTCTGTCCTTTACTTGAATCTCAGATCCAGGAGAAGCAGTATGAGTTCCATCCTGGTTGTGGAACACTGGATCAGCTCTTTTTCCTCAAAATGATATTGGAATGTTCATGGGTGATTGCCCAACCAGACTACACATGTTTTGAAGACTTGGAAAAGGTATACTAGCATGTCTTTCGGGAAGGTCCTGTAGGGGGTCTTCGGTAGTATGGAGTGTCGGGCCTGATGCTATGAGCCATTAGGTCCATGTGAGAGCTTTGTTTCATTTCTGGAGGGTGTTGGATTCCACCAGCGCTGCCCGTTTATGTCTGTTTCTGTTAATAACTTTTATAAACAGATTTTTAGGCACGGCTAAGGGGCGGTGGGGGTCCAAGGATGAGGATCAGCACATCCAAGTTTTCAGCTGGAAAAGGGTAGATTTCCCCCCCTTCAGGTTGGGGATGAGACTGCCTCAAGAGAAGGAGCTCAAGTATCGTGGGGTCGTGTTCAAGAGTCAGGGAAAAATGGAGTGGAATATTAACAGGACGATCAGTGCAGCATCAGCAGTTATGTGGACTTTGTACCAGTATGAAAGAAAGAGTTGAGCCGAATAGCAAAGCTATCGATTTACCAGTTAATCTACATTCCTACACTCACCTATGATTATGAGCTCTGGGTAGTGACCGAAAGAATGAGATTGCGGATGTAACTTGTGGAAATGAGCCAGCTGAGGTTATTCAGGCATCTATCTAGGATGCCTCCTGGACATCTCTCTGGGGAGGGGTTTTAGGCATATCGTACCGGGAAGAAACCGCGGGGCAGACCCAGGACATGCTGGAGAGATTATATCTCTCGACAGGCCTTTGAGTACCTGGATATTCCCCATGGGGAAGTTGGAGGAGGTGGCTGGGAAGAGGGAGGTCTGGGCATCTCTGCTGAGACTGCTATGCCCCCGTGACCCAGACCTGGATAAGTAGTGGAAAATGGATGGATGGAAGGATGGATATGTACATAGAATTTATTTAGCATTACATATGTCACGTTTTTGTCTATCACATCATCTCATTGTATGAAATATGGTAAGGTCAGCCATTTATTCAGCACCCCTGGAACAATTTGCAGGGTTAAGGGCCATGCTCAAGGGCCAAAGAGTAATATAATGACTCTGCTGGCCGCAGGATTTAAACCGATGACCTTGCGATCATGGGCACAGTGCCATGCACCAGCCTAATAGCTTTCCTATATCAGGAGTCAAGCTCAGCCCGCCTGGGTGAAATCCTAATCACCAGACCATATGGGATCTGCAGCCTAAAGCATATGAATAAATATGCAAATGAGAATGTAAATGAAAATGAATTAGGATCCCTTTCAGATGAAATACTGCTTTCAGTCACCCTCTGTTTGCCTTGATTTTCCTCCGTCTCTGACATCAGGACTTGAGAGAATCCAGCCACCCGTACTCAGGCTGACAGCGAGCGTGGTGTCTGCAGTCATTAACGCTGATTAAAGCTGCTCCCTTAACGAGCGTCCCCCTCCAGCCCCACTTCACTTGGCATTTGTGAGGAATGAGGGATGTGATGATCTACATGAGGGGGTCCCATAGCGGTTTAGTGGGGGTGAAGGTTACTCTCTGCTTGTCAGCTGTGCAGCCAGGATGACATGCAGAAATGAGCATTTATGCTCTGGGCACTCAAATGTGCTACACGCTCTGATTATTTCAAGCCAAGCACATCGTAATTACTGCCTTTCACAGTGCAGCATTCAGAGGCTATCTGGCCATGGTTGCGGTCCTGCACTTAACAGAAATGCAGCTGTTGTAGTAGTGTATTCTGTTTTCCGCCGCGGCCAACACTGTGATCAGCACCCTTCTCACAACGGCGCTGCTGTGCTGTGCATTTCTAATCGCACACGTATCTGCCTGTTTGCCGCCTCGATAAACCCTCATGTTGGTATTTCGGGCAGATTCATGAACGAATGCAGCTGTGATACCGTGTGATTATCGCCGCCTTATTTAACTCTGTGCTAATTAAGTCCTGCATATTTAAGAAGGTTTATCATTATAGTTTCTTTTCAGTCATGTCAGAATGCCAGTCAAACACAGGAATTCTTTGTTGCTGAATTCTGATTTAAGAGAAATCTTCCCAGGATATTTTGAGACAAAATTGCAGGTGTACCATTTGGCAGAAAAAGGTAAAAAGTATGGAGAATGACGAGAACTTGGTGTGCTGAGGAAGATTCAGATGACAGTCTCATCAGGATGAAATAACTGGTTATGAAGAGACTTCTACAATAATGAAGCAGACAGGGTTTGAGGCTCCTTAATGCTTCTCCTGTCCTTGAGGACTCAGTGGGAACACAGGAGTGCTGAATTTCTCCCTATGATACCATGGTTTTCTGTGGTATTTCTAGTACGGCTGGCAGCAGCAATGAACCCAGGCTTTAGGCCATTGAGTCTCGTAAGGGGATCTCCAGTGTCTGAGGACATGGAGCATGTCGCTTTCCCCAGTGCCCAGGACAGGGCGCTAAGATGCAGCTTTTCTGATCAGCACCCAGCATCCACAGCGGTTCCGTGTCAGACGTCCTCTCCCTCTTCCTCATTTGTCTGGTGCTGGAATCACCTCCTTTCTGTGTGAAATAACCAGGATCTGAACAGAGCCTTCCTACGTCATACCGTTCCTTTCCCATACAGCCCAACAAACACAAATGATGAGCCCCACCAGCAGCCGATGTGCTCCGCTAGCAAACCATTCATCTATGTGGAGCAGCAAAAATCACCACCCTGACATTTCCGCTTGGTCTCCACAAATTCGGATGAATTTTGTGAATTGCTGCTTCCGTTCCCTTTAATTTTAGAGCCTGGTAGAGTTTTTATTTCCCTTTTACTTGCAGTTTATGAATCATTTTAATGGTATGCAAATGGGAAATGGGCTTCTGGAAACTGAAAAGACTGAGCCCAGGGCCGATGCTGGTGTTTATGAATCTGTCATCAGTGTAGCAGTCTAAGGGAAGATTCTCAATAGCTCTTGCTGTCTTTTGTGCCTCTTGTGGCTGATCATGAAAGCAGTGAAGCCATCTGGCTTTGTCACTCACTTGATTGATGTGTCTTCATAGTTTTTCAGATCAAAAGTACCCTCATCATACATCAGCTGCGTCAACATTTACACAAGTTTTGTGTCACATTTCATTCAGGGTTTGGGCTTCAGGCTGCAGCAGCATTGGAGAATAAGAGATAGCAGTATGCTCCGTTCTTAAGCCTTCTACAGTGTTTCAGTCAAGCTGTAGCAGACGTGACATCACTATTTCTTGCACAGGCTAACTGTGTAAGAGACGAGCATTGTCAATTTGTCCACCTCCACCCAATCCCAGGCCAGTTATTACCATAAATGTTGTGCTCCACCCAATCCCAGGCCAGTTATTACCATAAATGATGTGCTCCACCCAATCCCAGACCAGTTATTACCATAGATGTTGTGCTCCACCCAATCCCAGGTCAGTCTTGTTCATTCGTGCAGAACCTTCATCCAATAACGATACATGCTGGGACTCAAACCAATCCCAGCTTGACTATTACTGTGTTTGCCACAGTTCCACCCAACCACAGATCAACTATAACCATGTGTGCTGGAACTCCAGGCAGTGCCCATATGTAATGAAGACCAGGGGCGAGTCTATGATTTAACCCTTAGGTTGTCTTAGGTCCCAGTACGGTTGCATGCTGGACAACAATTACATCTGTACCAGCCAACCTGTACTGGATATTATCTCAAGAGCTCTGAATGTAAATGTAGAAGTTCCAGCCAGTCCCAGAGTAGGTGTAACCTGAAGAGTCCCGATGCAGCCATATCAGCTTGGCATAAATAACGTTGTACGACTCCCTTTAGAGCATGTGAGCAGCCAGACGGCTACTAAAAGAATTTGGGAGGATTAAAAACAGGCAGACATTTGGCAGATTAAACCGAGAAACTCTAAATGTCATGTCCTGTTGGGAATGTAAAATATGCTGGCCTGTATGGCAGGACCTGGACCTATGACTGAAAGAGTTGCTGATTGAAATTACTAGAGGATCATTGCTGTTGTACCTTTGAAATACTTCTTTTATTGCCTTGGTTGAAGCATCCAGCTGTACTAATTAATTTGCACGGTGTGTGCAAAAAGCATCTGAATTCATCTCATTATGGAATAAATAAGACAGATTACACTTCACATTTAGATATAAAATATGACGCTGAGCACTTGAAATTCAAATGCGTGAGAATCCCTTATTCCTTATGCTTATTCCTGTCTGATGGTTTTCTGATATCTCATTGTGACACTACATTTTCCAGAATTATAACCACAAACAGCAATTTTGTGAAGAAATGCGCAACTCAAATTCTTTATTATTATTTTCTTAATTTAACGGAATTATATACCACGATTAGAATGAATGACTCTTCTAAGGACGGCTATGCACTGCCGAAATAAATTCAGGACATAGTTATTTAAAGCTCTATTTATCAGGGTATCAGCTCGATTTTGAAGATTCTTGCTGAGGTAAGCATGTTAGTCTTCAGTAAATCTGTTACTCGGGCCGAATTCGTCAATGCGTGAGGGGGGCATATTTATGAGGAATTCTGGAAGCGTCACAGTACAGCGGTTTGCTCTGTGCTTTTGCGTGTCATACTGTAGTAGCACCGTGCTGTAAAAAAACAAAAACCTCTTTTTCCTATTATGTTGCTCATCACCATAAAAATGGGAGCAGTGCGTCTTGTCTTGTTAATCTCGTCTGTCTGCTGTCTGCCCAGAGTTTCCCATCAATGTCACTATGGACTATGTTTTGCCTGGCCCAGCACCAGGCCAAATACTCTCTTGCAGGATGAATCCAGCCCTTGACAATGTCTTTGCTCTCTGGCTCCAAGCCACGAAGAGGAGGCATCTGCTGGTGAGGCCAGAGCTTGGGTAACATTTCGAATTGCACTATTAACTCTTCTGTGGGAGGGGATGGAGTGTAAGGTCTTATTTTTAAACCAGACAAGAATAACAGAAGCACAAATAAAGATGTGTATCACTTTCTTTTGCTGTTGCTCCTTGGTGTGATGGGATAAGGTTGTCACTTAGGGTGCCTAAGCAGGTGGGATGGTGCCAGATGACCCCTCAGCATTAGTGATGGCAGCACATGCAGTGATCTGAACCCTCACTGCCCAGGAACCTCAATCACGCGTCGCCCAGTAACCTTTCTTCAGCATGGCTGTTTTTTTGAGAGCTTGAAGTCTGCCACACCATTAAGTGTCAAACAGTGTAAACTTGGGGCCAACATGGTGTCATTGCTGCATGTGCTTTACTCTCTGGCAGGGACAGCAACCTAAAAGTTCAGCCGCCGCTCGAAGTGTCCACCAAAAACAGCGTTTCTCTTAGACAGCATGTGTCATGGTTATTGTTGTTATGTTTGCCTGCAAAGCGACTGGGAAAACTCCACAGCTCTTACAGGCTGATAAGTGGTGCTCTTCCTCCAACAAGGGCGATGCCTCCAGTCTGTCTGTGAATGTGTCACCTCTAACCACAGGGACGTCTGCTTTCAGTGCTGAAACTGATGGAAAACTAAAATGAAATACTAGGAGGTCAAACCCCAATTCATTTGATGACACATATAAGACATTGTTAGTCCAGTCTATATGTACTTATTTTCATGTCTGAGTGCCAGAGGCAGCGGTGAACTTTTAGCCCGGCCTTATGGCTGGACTGCTTTCATTTCTGAAGACAGATCTTCTCGCTTGTCTTGGTCTGGCCACTTCTTCTTCACATTCGTGCTCTCCTGAACGCTTGTCAGAGACACAGTTTTTTTAATGCCTCCACTTGCATTGTGATCGTAGATGTTCCATAAGGCAACTGTTATAAATGAAGGATGTTCCATTTCGTTGATGATAATTTAGATTCCATTGGAGCAAATCTGGAGCAGGAAGTGTGTCTTTGGTTTGGCAGTTGTGTTGTGGGGTTTTGGAAAGAAAACGATTAATGTCAGTTTTAATGGAAAAACGGTAAGATGTGCAGCCTGAATATAAAACGAAACGCAAAATCAGTCGCAGGTCACTGAGAAAGAAGAAACATTTACCTAAATCTTTAACAGCACCAAGCGTAGACACTCTCTTGCAGGATGAATCCAGCCCTTGACAATGTCTTTGCTCTCTGGCTCCAAGCCACAAAGAGGAGGCATCTGCTGGTGAGTCCAAAGCTTGGGTAACATGCATTGTGTTGGTATATTTGATGGTGGATTGCTGAGACCTCCATGGCTGTATTAATTCATTAGTATCACATGGATTTCTGGGCTCAGCACTGGGGGGTGACTGGGCTGACAAGGCGGATCCAGCCCAGGAGAACATCAGTCCCTGGATCTCCACAGGACCCCTCATTTCCTGGATAACTGTCAGTCGTTGTTGGTGAAATCCTTGTTTACGGACCTTCCGGCATCTTCTGTGGAGAAACTCCTCAAATAGACTGAGAAAAAGAGAGAAGGGGCAGGGTTAAAATGGCTGGAGCCTGTAGGCAGCTTTGGAGTTCTGCAGTCCTGGATGAATGCAGCCTGGTGAAATCTCATGCTCTCCTAAACACCGACTTACAGGGCTGACACAGTTTGTCATTCCACTCAGGCTGGAAATATGTCCGCAAAGCAGAGAGAGGGGCCACGTATGGTTTAGTGATGTAGGAGCCCTTGCTGACTGACAGATACACACATTGTAACGTTTCCCCCTGCCCAGCCAGGGCAGTCACACACGCTGCTGCTTAGTAGCAGGTGAAGGTCCTTCCATCACCCCCTCCTCACCAGCTGAACCCCCTCCCTTCCCTGCCCCTGCTGCACTGCCTCATCAAGCTCGACCCAGAGTTGATGTTAAGATTATATTTGTCCATCTTCCATAGCCTGGAGCGTATGCCGGGAAGCATGGGGCACCAGGCAGGGCGCACCCTGGATGGGATTCACATCCACAGAGAACATACGCAATCACACACTGCGGGCTGTTGAGAGACCCCAGCCCCCTACCTGCACCAGCTCGAGGAGAATGTGTAAACTCCTATGCGCACATGCTGACTTTTATAGACACCCTGTCTTCTTTCAGGAGTACATGTTGTATTTGTGTAATATATAATTTGTCATCTTTGTTTTCCTCCTCTCGTTTTGTGGTTTTCCTGGCTCTGTTGTTTTCTGATAATTGTTCTCTGAGGGCCTCTGTGACCCTCTTCACTTGAAAGTTTTGTGGACAATTAAGTGATTTTGTGTGGCACAGGCGAAGTGTGTTTCTGCGGGGGGGCATGAGAGTGGACACCCTGATAGTACAGCTGCCCATATGTGTTTAATATATTGGCAATTGCCGGCCAAGCATGTTGTGCAGTCAATGGGCAGAGCTGTTGCCTCACAGATCTGAGGTTCAGCTCCATCTCTGTCCTCTCGGCGGGGAGTTTGCATGCTCTCCTCATATTGTGTGGCTTTCCTCTCACAGACCACAGACCTGCATTAGCCTGCAGCTTCTCTTTTCTGCTCCTGGGGATCAAGCAGCAGGAATGAACAGCCTTGCATTAGACTAATTCTCTTCTCTGACTTGCCCTTAGTGTGCAATACATGTGTACTGTGACGGACCGGCATCTCGTCCAGGGTGTAGCCCTGTTTTGTGCCCTACGCTTCCTAAGATGCACTTCACATTCCCTGAGACCATGACTAACATATATGGCTGGAAGACAGATGGATGGTTTTGGAGTCACTGCAGGGGCCACAACACTGGATCACCGTGTATCTAATACCCAGGGCTGGACTGTTATTAAACCCATTGCCCCACTGGGAAAATGCCTGATATGCCAGTATGCTGGTCCAGCCCTGATAATGCCCATACCCAATAAATACATTACAGCATTGTATTCCCCAGACAGCCCTGTCACCTGTCCCACTCATCTAATCCATACTCCTCCCACACTGCGGGCCACTAAGTGACATCAATCTCTTACCTGCACCAGGTTGAGGCGAACGTGCAATCTCTACAGTTTCTAAAGTGACTGCATGAAAGTTAATAAATGTGTTTTTACCAGAATGCTCTTGGTGCTTGTTGTGACACATAACTTTAAAACTTGATCAGTTATGGCACATTTTATATTCTATTTATTTCTCATTTGCATTATGAGCAACATTTTCCTTGACATAATAGTAAGAACTGTAACTGAAACACTAATGGTATAGACCAGAGCTGTTAACTGAAACGCTAATGGTATAGACTAGAACTGTTAACTGAAACAGTAATGGTATAGACAAGATCTGTTAACTGAAACACTAATGGTATAGACCAGAGCTGTTAACTGAAACGCTAATGGTATAGAACAGAGCTGTTAACTGAAACACTAATTGTATAGACCAGAGCTGTTAACTGAAACGCTAATGGTATAGACCAGAACTGTTAACTGAAACGCTAATGGTATAGACCAGAGCTGTTAACTGAAACGCTAATGGTATAGACCAGAGATGTTAACTGAAATGCCAATGGTATAGACCAGAGCTGTTAACTGAAATGCTAATGGTATAGACCAGAGCTGTTAACTGAAACACTAATGGTATAGAACAGAGCTGTTAACTGAAACGCTAATTGTATAGACCAGAGCTGTTAACTGAAACGCTAATGCTATAGACCAGAGATGTTAACTGAAATGCCAATGGTATAGACCAGAGCTGTTAACTGAAACACTAATGGTATAGACCAGAGCTGTTAAACTCACTGAAAAGGACTTATTTAAGAATCATCAGTGAATGTACAGGCCAACAAAGGCTTATCTATTTAGTTAATGACTGTATGACCCAAACTTTGTAGTCACTAGGTTGAAATCTTTACGATATGTAAATGATATCTGCAAATGTGATCTCCATTGTAAACATTATTCCTGAATATTTGTTTTATTTTATTTTTTTTAAAAAAAGAACTGAACACTGATATGCAAAAACCTTTCTGAAAATATAGAATTAAATTAAATGAATCCACTGGGCCGATGGACTATTATTTATATAGCTTTTATCTGATACCATCCACTGGATCCTTCTTGAAAATCAGAAATAGTCAGTCCAAAGTTTAGTCCCAAGAAATCAAAACAAACACTGAAATTACACTGAAAAACAAATTACTGAATGTTTAGCTGAATTTTATGTTACAGTAACTCACTACTGTTGAACTTGTCACTAGGGGAAGGGCAGGATGAGGAAAGTTGTAGTGCATTGGATGATCCCCACTTCCCTGGTACAGCTGTAGGGGAAGGGCAGAATGAGGAAAGTTATAGTGCATTGGATGATCCCCACTTCCCTGGTACAGCTGTAGGGGAAGGGCAGGATGAGGAAAGTTGTAGTGCATTGGATGATCGCCACTTCCCTGGTACAGCTGTAGGGGAAGGGCAGAATGAGGAAAGTTATAGTGCATTGGATGATCCCCACTTCCCTGGTACAGCTGTATTTGTACACGTCAGTTACATCAGTTTTGGTTTGGAATGCACAATGAAACTTGAACACGCAATTGATACATTTTTGGATACAAGTGGAATCTAAATTCACAAGTAGACAATCGACACAGAAAATATTATGCTAATTGTCACTGTGAGTTAGCTATGGTTATGCTTGTTGCAGTCAGTCATAGGGTCTTTCTGAATAACAAGTATGCAATGATTGTACTTGTGGTCTTGGCAAGAGTGGTCTTACTAACTTGCCTTCCAAGAACGAACTTGTGGTGCAATGAATCATGGGGATTAGTCTCATTTGGCGAGACGCAACTGATGCATCCTTCATATTTTGGGCGGAGCAAGAGCAACATCTGGTGATTTTTACCATCCTCTCTACTTCTGTTCTTAGTATTGGAAGTAGTCCTCAGTAATGGAAAATGGCATAAAATGGGAACATGAGAACACAAGCATGTTGAAGTATGCTTTGAGAAACACCCAACACCAGCGTTTTGGGAACATTTTGGTTTCTCAGTAAATTACACCATCACTGCAGAAAAAGCGGTTAATAAGACCAAGACTCTGCCGGCTCTGTTATACTGGACTTGGATATGTAGCTGGAAACACATCCGATCTGCTAACTCATTTGAGACGATATCATCCAAATTCAGGGGCTGCATCCTTGTAAGGCTGTATTCCAAGAGCAAACGCATCACAATGGCACAATAAGACTGTCTCATTTTAAAGGCTCCTTTAAATGCAGTCTAGAAATACGTCCTCCTTTTGCCGAATTACAAAGGAACCACTCGATGATCCTTTGCAGCCCAACATATCCCAAGATTCATTGTGCAGTGGCAAAGTGGGTGTGTCCAGGTTAGGTGATAGAAATGGTGCTTCATGACTCAAGGACAAGGGCAGAAACAGCTGGTGACGGCCAGACCATCCCATTTAACAGCACTTTCTGTTTGACCTTAGGGCACAGCCTACAAAGGCTATGCCCTCGATGACCACATCCTTTGAAGGATGCAGCCCCTGACTGCTTCCTCTGCACGTTAGGATCCCTGTGACTTTTGCCAGCAAATTCAGACTGGGCTAAAAAAATATTAACCACAGGGTTGTTCAGCACTATAGATATGAAACCATGTTTGGCAGTAGAGAAGATGTTGATTAAGATTGTTATTATTCAGTGTTATTTAAATTCTTTTATTAATTTTAAATAACGGCAATCCCCAAGTTACAAATAAGACCCATTCCCATGCAAAGTTTGCCTTTAAATCAAAATTGCAGGTAAGTTGTAAAAGATAAATGGCATAATAATAATAATAATAATAATAATAATAATAATATACAAATACTAAAAGTAGATACAGTACTGAGATACAGGAGCACTGTTGATGCAATACCAAGTCATGCTTTTGTTTGACACGTCCATGAAATACTAAGTCATGCTTTTGTTTGACACGTCCATGAAATACTAAGTCATGCTTTTGTTTGACATGTCCATGAAATACTAAGTCATGCTCTTGATTGCATGGTCAGCAAATATGACATGGCATCCCATATTGATACAAAAACGGGCTATACTTTTTATTTTTCAATGAAGGGGCAATCACACAATATATGGAATAGCTGCAAAAAAATCCTGAACAAAAAATTTACATTCTTATTTATATACTTACATAGGATTCGCTGTTCAACAAGAACAGTATTTACAAATCAAAGTATATTTATGTTCCCTAAAATACATTTTGATAACTGGGTACTGGAATGCTGAAGATAAAGTTTGCTGAATGGGGAGGCTAGTGACGAAAAATCAATATGTTTAGATGGCAAATGGCTATGTTCACAAGATGGTGGCTACAGATTCCATTTTACCTCTCAGCTGTTTCCTGTCATTGCAGTTCTTATTTTTCAATTATGAGGTGATTTTGGGTCTGGTCAACTTGACATTTTCAGGTGTAGATTTTCATCCATATAATGCTTTTGTGAAGTTTTAATAAGATCCATCAAAGATCAAATAGAGTAAACAGAATAATAATTAGATGTTGATGGATCCTGTTCACAAAGATAAGCCCCTAAACATTTCATCATTCTCTTTGCTCTCACTAAGCGCCATTGCTTCAAGTTTCGGCAATTTGTCTCAAAATTTGAAGGTCCAGATCTTCACTCACACAATGTGCCTACAAAGTTTGGAAAAGATGAGACAGATCATTTTTGAATCATTATGCTGACAAGATCAAATGTCTGAAACTACCCTTTTTTGATGCAACTATGTGGTGCTACTCTGGGGTAATTTCTCAGAATATTACTTCCAGTTTGTCACCCCTACAATGTGCCAGCTAAGTTTGAAAACGATTTGTCCACTACTTTTATAGTTACTGTGTTTATGAGACCAAGTGTCTTCTACAGCTGTTATTTCCTTCTTTCGCTGCCACAAAGCTGCTTCATTTTTTGGGTAACTTCTGGAAATTAAATCTGGTCTAGATCCTCATCCATGTAATGTTTCTGTGCAGCAGTAATAAGATCCATCAAATACTTTTTGACTTATTCACAAGGTCGTATGTTGTCCACTTTCACCATTTCCTTTGCTGCCATCAAACGATGTTACTCCATTTTTGAGGCAATCTGTCTCAAACAGTTTAATCAGTTCTAGTTCGACACCAAAAAAATACCTCTGCAAAGTTTGAAAATGATTTGTGAAAGAGTTTTTGAGTCAGTGGCAGAGGACTGGTCCCATAACCGTATGATTCCCCAAAGCCCAGGAATTAGACGTATAGACCAGTTGATGAGCTATGTTGGGGTAACGGGCTTTTTTATAGATACTTTGTTGTGAAGTGTATTTATTTGCAATTTATCACATCCAGCCTGTGAAATGAACATGGATGTAAGTGGGAGAATTACCGGCCTACAGAATATATTGGTCTTCCATGAAGGATAGACATGACATTTGCTGTTATTATCATTCCAGCCCACACACTGTAGCCCTACATCTCTGATGTTATCTGCTTACCATCCATCCATTTTCTGTACCTGCTTGTCCAATTCAGGGTCACTGGGGTCCAGAGTCTATTCTGGAAACTATGGGGGCAAGGCAGGGAACCACCCATGATGGTACACCAACCCCCCACGGGGAACACTCCCCACTGGAGTACCCAGACGAAAATCCACCACACACAGGAAGAACATACAAACTCCCCACACACAGAGCTATGGCAGAGACTCCGGGCCAGAGCTGTGATGCAACAGTGCTAACCACTGCACCACCCCACATCTGTTGACCAAAAATGCTAATATTTAGCCTGCTAGGCAAGCTTTATGTAGCTTTCATTGATTGGCACTTTAATGGGTCCATTTGTGCTAAGTGCTGATCAAATTTTTGTGCCGTTGGCGAGACTGATTTGTGGCATGTGGGGTATATTTATGCTAATGTGAGAGAGCAGCTTCCTGTGGATTGGCTGCCAGGATGTTGGGAAAGCACCCTGGAGACCAATCATGGGGCTGGAAGCCTAAAAAGGCTAAGCCTATTAAAATAGAATGCTCCATGAGTGATACCTAATAGGATATTGAGGATTTCATAGGAGTTCATAACTGCATACATTTTGCAATGTGAAATACAAAGTGAGTAAATGTGTATGTGGGACTGCAGAAATGTTAATGTTTAGGAGGCCATACATTTGTCTATGTGTATATGAGTTTTGTGTGAGTTTGTCTGTGTATTTTTGTGTCAATGTGTGTGCCTGAATCGTTTTTATGTACATTGATATGTACAGTATGTTTATCTGCGTTGATGGGTGTGTCTGTCTGTGCGTGAGTGCAGCTGTGTGAGTGAATCTGTGTGTTGGCAACGACAGACAGAAGAACGGCAGGGAAGCCGAGCGCTCGGCGGCTGCCGTCCGGCCCGGAGGCCCGCAGAGCTCAGTGGGAGAGCTTCTGTCTTACACAGGCTGCAGCTCAGCCTCTACACCGGCATTTACATTTACATTTCTAAAGGGTCAGTCAGCTCTTGAAACGCCAAGGAGGAAATTGACATTCACCGGGACGCCTCGGCAGCGCAGAAGGGGAAGAGAGGCTCCACTCCATGCCAGATTCCCCTGGGGGGCTCACAGAAACATGGGGTTCGCAGACCCCCTCTCCTCTCCAGGTCCTTATACCCGCAGCAGCATCCTGGGAGGACAGAGCCCCTTTATTATAAAGCAGGGCCGCTGGACCCCCCCCCCCCCCCCCCGCCTCCGTCCCCCATTCAGCCGAACATTGCTGTTGTCCCTTCAGAAATGCTTGATGGGACCTGAGGGCAGCGGCCTGAAATGCCCCGAAACCCCCCCACTTGTCTTTGTTGGTGATCAGCATCAGCCTTGATATCCAGCCTTTTCTGCTTCTTGACTTGTACTGTACTAATGGAGAGAGTTGCTTTATTTACTTCTGCTCACCCCCAGCCTCATCTCCGGTTTATCACAGTCCTCTGTCCTTAATAATCAGCTCTGCACCCTGAAAAAACACCAGGAACTGTGTGTGTGGGGGGGGGGGGGGGGCAGCCATCATATTCATTCTACACTTTCAAACATATTCCAGCTTCAGTGCTTATTTCCCATTTACTGGCTATAAAAATAGCCACTCTCACCCCTCTGTACATGGCCATATTCTCCAGCTCTATCCCTCCAACTGCTCAGACCTGCACCCCATTCTATAGTAACCAGCCTCTCCTCTGTCACCCGCTGATGATGTGCGATACTGTTACATCATCAAATTACCATGTTCAGGTGAGCGACCCACACGCTTGTGTGTGTGCGCACACTCACGCACACGCACTCACACACACTCACACCCTGCGCTCCCCTCCTATGTCTGCTCTTCCTGTACCACCTCTCGTCTGCTTGTCCCTTTCCCCTCGTCTCCTCTGCAGATACATGTTTTTGCTCTTGCTTCTGGTAAACAGGGCTGAGTGATGCCGGTAGAAACAGCTGGGCTGAGAGGTGTGCGGCAGTGTTTGCCTGCTTTCCAGGCGGAGACGGGGCAACGTGGTGACAGCAGACATGGCGAGAAAGACAGAGAGGGGGAGAGAGGTGGAGTAGAGAGAGCGAGAGAGAGGGAGGGAAAAAGAGAGAGGGAGTGAGGGAGGGAAAGAGAGAGAGGGCCAGAGAGAGAAAGAGAGAGAGAGATGTCGTACTGGCATCCTCATTTATTAATGAAATAATATACTCCCTGTATAGCTGACCTAGAATTGAGAAGGAGAGAACATGTTTGCCATTAAGCTATGTGTGCAGTTACTGACACCTACTGGTGCTTCTGGGTTATTGTAGTCACAATCCATATTTGTCTCACAATCAGAACTCTGATGATTTCAGTCATACATCCAGACATTTGTTTCTGAAACAACTTGATGCCTTTTTCTGATGGATGATCTAATGGACGTTGTAGTTATTGGCTATAATGTTCTCTTTTTTGTTTTCTAGCCTGAGAAGAGAAGGCTATACAGTCCAGGTGAGCGTGAATGACTACCTGGACATCTACTGCCCCCTCTACAATGGCAGCCAGCAGGGGACAACGACAGGAGAGCAGTATGTGCTCTACATGGTCAGCTCCCATGGCTACCACACCTGTGACCCGAAGCGGGGCTTCAAACGGTGGGAATGCAACAAGCCACATGCCCCCCATGCCCCCAATGTGCCCATCAAGTTCTCCGAGAAGTTCCAGCGCTACAGCGCCTTCTCCTTGGGCTACGAGTTCAACGTGGGCCATGACTATTACTACATCTGTGAGTGCTGTGCGCTCAACTGCTGAGTACAGCATACATATTGGAAATTAATGTTTTTAATATCTTTGTATATCAACATATCTGTGAAATGTGTTCCATTTATTTGTACACTGCATCAAGTATTTTGTTTGATTACCATTCTAGAAGACCACCACACCAGTGAAGTCAGTGTATTTTATATCCTTGTATGCTCAGTAAATTTTGTGTGATTAACATCGTAGTGCACTGATATATCTGTAAATTTAGTTTGATTAATATCCTAGTACACAAACATATTCGTGAATTCAGTGAGATTAACATCCTAGTTCACTGATATATCTGTGAATTCAATGAGATTAACATCCTAGTGCACTGATATATCTGTGAATTCAGTGAGATTAACATCGTAGTTCACTGATATATCTGTGAATTCAGTGAGATTAACATCCTAGTGCACTGATATATCTGTGAATTCAGTGAGATTAACATCCTAGTTCACTGATATATCTGTGAACTCAGTGTGATTTACATTCTACTGCACCTCTATATATGTGAATTCAGTGTGACTAATATTGTTTTTCATACATATCCTCGGACACCTTGGCACACCTCTGAAATAGATCTGTGAGCTTTAACTCTGCCTGAACTCCTTGACATTACGTGACATTGGTATTTAGGGGCCTTTGCAGGCCTAGCATTCCCTCCCCATGTAATCATGCTGATGTGCTTTGCAGCCAAGCCCACCCACCATAATGACCACAGCTGTCTGCGCCTGAGGGTGTACGTCTGCTGCTCCACCCGTAAGTCCCCCCCCCCCGCACACAACTTGCTCCTCCCCCTTATCTCAGCGTCTCTCCTCTAGCACACTCACTCCCTTGCCTCCTGTCCCTCTTGCACCTATTGCCAGTTTTTCTGCTAGCAGATCATTCTAGAATCAAGAGTGGTCAGCTGACCAGGCAGACACACAGTGTGGTTAGCACAGAAGATAACAGAGATACACAGTGTGGTCAGCAGAGCAGATAGAGACCAAGCACTGTGGTCAGCAGACTAGAAAGAAATGGCTTCTTCATTAGTACGCCAGGCTGAGATGCACTGGAACATGATGGAGTACTGAAGCTACTTTCTCTGTGTCTATCAGCACCTCACAGAGATGACGACTCTAACGCGGCGATGCCAGACTACACTCTCAGGCCCAACCTCAAAATACATAGTATGGGTGAGTGTGTCCCATGTACCCCATTTAATCTGGGTCCTTCTGCTGTGTCCTGCTTCTTTGTTCCTTCCCATCTCCTCACTGTCACATCAGATGTAACAGGTCGTGTTTTTCAGCAGGGGAATACCTGTCAACTCACTGGCACCACAATCAGGAAACCTGTGTGATTGTGCATCTGTGTCTGGATTGTATGTGGATTAATAACAAAAAATAGTTATTTTGACACTGTGGAGACCACCCACCCCCCACAAAGATCTGTGAATGCAATCCTCCATTCATTTTCTGAAATCACTTGTCCTATTCAGGGTCACGGGGGGTCCGGAGCCCATCGCAGAGACTACTGGCGCGAGGCGGGAAACAACACAGGATGGGGCGGCAACCCATCGCAGGGCACACTCACACACCATTCACACACCAGTCACACACCAGTCACACACCAGTCACACACCCATCTACACCTGTATGAAATTTGGTAACTCCAATTAGCCTTGTTTTTTGGGACTGTAAGGGGTGGAAACCCCAGGACAACATGGAGCAAACATGCAAACTCCACACGCATTTTGAGAGCCAGGTGCGAGGCGACAGTGTGACCACTGCACCACCGTACTGCCCCTTGAATGTAATCAAAAAAGTAAAAATGTCAAAAGTCTCATATTTAGTTTTATTACCTATGGTTAAGGTTAGGACTGGATAGGGGTTAAGGGATTAAACTTTTCTCCATAGAAATGAATGGAGGGTCCCCACAAAGATATAATTACAAACCTGTGTGTGTGTGTGTGTGTGTGTGTGTGTATGTGTAGTTTTATTGAATTCTTGATGGATGTGTCTGGCGAAGAGGCTCCAGAATCCCTTCTGTGTTTTGTAAAGCACTGATTCTCGTACTCAGTCCTGAGGGGATGGCACACTTCTGCTTCAGCCGGGCACCACGCAGGCCAGATTCAGATAATCAGCTCATAATGAAACTCTTGATTATTTGAATCAGGTGTGTCACTGCAAGGCTGCAACAAAAACATGTTTTCCCTCGGGACTCTGGGACTGGAACTGAAAAAAACGGAGCGATGTAACCACCTGGCAGCTGTTACCCATGTTCCCCTGCTCCATCTGTCCTCTCTCTCTGCTCTGAACAACGTTAATTGCCAGTAGGCATCCTACATCGGCCTAAAGCAAGCCTGAATGGCACATGCCCACGTTAGGCCAAGGAGAAGTTTAGGGTTAAGTTAGGGTTAGGGTTAAGTTAAGCCCTGTGTAACCCCACCACCATGCAGCATTGCAGTTTTCCAGATTGTCCTGTACTACATTTCTGACCCCATTGCCTGCCAGCTAACCTTAATGGCAGTATTGAATCAGTTTGTATGACTCAGGAAGCTAAGTATATAGAAAAATCGTGGAATAGCTGCCCCTCTCCTCCCACGTATATTCCTAGAATCTTTAGGCCTTTGCCATTCACTGCTAAAAGCATAGACCTATAATACATAAAGTCACGGCCGAAATTATCGGCATCCCTGTAATTTTACCAGAAAATGCACAATTTCTCCCAAAAAATTGTTGCAATTAGAAATGTTTTAGTATACACTTGTTTATTTCCATTATGTCTATTGGATCAACACAAAAAACAGAGAAAAAAAGACACATTTAACATCATTTCACACAGAACTCCTAAAATGGGACCTTTTCAAAATTGTCTTATTGGCACCTTTTAAAAATTGTGGGTAAATTGTCTTATTTCAAGCATATGATGCTTGTTTGAACTCACCTGTAGCAAGAAACAGGTACTGGCAATATAGCAATCACACCTGAAGCCAGTTAAAATGGAGAAAAGTTGATTCAACCTTTCTGTTGTATATCTGTGTGTGCCACACTAAGCATGGAGAACAGAAAGAAGAGCAAAGAATTGTCTGAGGACCTGAGAACAAAAATTGTTGAAAAATGTCAACAATTTCAAGGCTACAAGTCCATCTCCAGAGATCTTCATGCTCCTTTGTCCACTGTGTGCAACCTAATCAAGAATTACACAACAAAAGGCACTGTAACTAATCTCCCTGGATGTGGATGGAAGAGAAAAAATGATAAAAGACTGCAACGAAGGATAGTCCGAATGGTGGATAAACAGCCCCAAACAAATTCAGGGTGCAACAGTGTCAGCTCGAGCTATCCGTCGACATCTGAATGAAATGAATATGGCAGGAGACCGAGGAGGACCCCACTGCTGACACAGAAACATAAAAAAGCCAGACTGGAGTTTGCCAAAATGTACTTGAGGAAGCCAAAATCCATCTGGGAGAACGTCTTGTGGACAGAGGTAGCGCTTTTTGGTAAAGCTCATCATTCGATTGTTTACAGAAAACGGAATGAGGCCAACAAGGAAAAGAACATAGTACCTACAGTCAAACATGGTGGGGCCCAGTGTCAGAAAGCTGGGTCTGTTAGAGGTATAACAATTCCAGTTAGAGGTATAAGCTTGTTGATGGTTATTAGAAGTGATGGATTTCAGTTATTTTTTCCAAAGGGCATGCAACCAAATATTAAGTTGAGGGTGTCGATGATTTTGTCACATTGTGAAATGATGTCCATCCACCCATCCATTTTCCAAACCGCTTATCCTACTGGGTTGCGGGGGGGCCGGAGCCTATCCCGGATGAAATGATGTCAAATTTGGCTTTTTTGTTCTCTGATTTTTTGTGTTGCTCCAATGCACATAAAGGAAATAAACCAAAATATTTGTAATTGTAACAATTTTCTCGGAGAAATGGTGCATTTTCTGGAAAAATTCCAGGGGTGCTGATAATTTCGGCCATGACTGTAGATGGTCCCCTGCAGCCAGGTTTGTGGTAGACCAGGCCATAACCCCCAGGGATGTCAGCTCAATAGGTCATCCAACACACTTCCTGAGAAGCCCACTGCGTGTTGGTTGCACATGCAGGCCAAACCATTGAGTCTTACTGTGGGGGTGTCTGGTATCCATGCCCAGAGGAAAAGCTGGAGTAAAAGCTGAAGAGAAAACTGTCAGCCACCATATCTGCTCTCGTCTTTCCACTTCTATCTCTTTTCACCTCTAATCTCAGTTTTTCTTACCTGAACAAGCCCCAGTCTTGCTCATGCTTGAAACTTTCTCCCTATTTTCTTTCCAACATCTGCATTTCCATTGCACTGTAACCCTTTCCCTGCCATTACAAGCTGTGCCTCTCACCCCGTCCTCTTCTGACACAGCTGCCCAGTAGATCAGGCCCCCATACAGGTGCAGGCCCTGCCTTTTATGACTTTTATGACTTTTGTGAGTTGCTGTCTAGTGCTTTAATGTCCAGGAGCACCTTGCCAGCACCACTTTGCTGCTTTGCACTGGACAGCACATGTACTGAGCTGACTTGCTCTTTTCTCCTTATGCTTGGACCTTGATCCTGATCTCAAGGAAAGCCCTATAGCATTTAAATACAATATAGTGGATGGGGAACATGTCTAAGTGTACAATTATTTCAGCATTTACATTCAGAAATATGCATAAGGCAGGTGAGACAGAGAAACATTACGGGGATTCTGAAATTGACATTAGAGAGCACCTCTGTATAAATTAAACACCAACAACCACAAGTCCTCTGCCCATGCCGTAATTATACCTCGATGACATAAATAGCTCCACAGAAGCAGACTATTACCAGAAACACAATCCAGCAGGTTGACAGATTAATACATTGGCATACTGACACTGCACTGAGACACAGACACCGCACCAGTGCAGCAATACCAGGCTGTCACATCAGCACACTGATCACACACTGACTCTGACTCTGGCTCAGCCTGTCTTGCCCACTAATCCTTTGTTCTTTCTTTCTCAGAAGAGTTTAGCCCTGAACTTCCCAGCCTGGACAAGAGCACCAATGGCAGCGGCTCCTCTCACGACCGACTGCTGCTCATCCTGGCCACTCTCTTCCTGTCCACCCTTTCAGTCTCCTAGCAACTGTTTCTCCAAACAGCGTCGTGTGGGCACCAAGCAAATGACTCCTTGAAGAGTTTGACTGAAGTGGCCTCTGGTTCGAAGAGAGGAAGGGTGTAATGCCAACACACTCAATCGGAGGAATAAGGGAGGAGAGTACGAACTAAAGCAAGAATCGGAAAAAGGGGGAACGGGATACCAACCAAACCAATCAGAGAAAAGAACTGAGGGAATTAGAATATTAGCCTAACCAATCGGAAGAAATTAAGAGATGCGAGTCCAACCAATTTACTGAAAAACGGGACGCAAACCAAATTAATGTTAAAATGAATGTACATCAATACTGCAGAACAGAAGATTGTGGTTTGAACATCTAACACATCAGCATTTATTTCAGATGGCAATGGCAAAAACGCATTAGTGTCAAAATATAGACAAAGATTATTCGTAGAGAGAAAATAGCACCAACTTGCAAATGAATGTAACTGAGCCACAATGAACATGAATCCCTGTTCTTTCACCTGATGGCTGCGATGTTGCAGTAGGTGTGTGACATGGAAAAATCAGCAGTGTCTTAACAAATCATGATGTTACGCATGTTGAAATGCTGATGCATGAACCAGGAATGTACGCATGCGGGCTGGGGAACAAGCCGGTTTCCTGACCTGCACATTTCTAAACCAGATTCAAGATAAACTGATTGTGTGTAAAATTGTTGCCGCTTAGGCAGTGGTGACTATTGCTGTGATGGATGGTGTGTTAGGCTGTGCTGACCTCTGTAGATCTATGCTCTTGTTTTCTTAGCCTTTGGATTTAAAGTGAGCTCCGTAATGTTGGCTCTGTGATGCCTCTAACTTTATGATTGCCTGGAATTGATCATTTTGTGACACTGTGTTCGTCCAAGTCCATCTAGGTGACTGAAAAGAAACATATCGTGGCCAAGTTCACTAAAATGAACCTCACAGTGATCATCTGACCCCACACATCGACAGGTCTAGTTCACTAAAACATGAGACACAGAGGTGATCTATTTGACTAAGATGAACCACAGAAAGACTTTCCAGTTCTGTGTGATGAACGGCACCATGAAGACCTGATTGTCTGAGATTCCCAGCACAGTGATGGTATTATTGAAGAGAACTGAGTAATGACAGTAAAGTACACAGAGATGAACCACATAGTAGCTGTGTGATCATGATGACCATGCTGCATATTACAGAACAGATGACATCTGTGGTACACTATGATGATATAAGTTGCCTTCACTTTAAAAGGTTTTACTAATTCATTAACTTTTTTAAGCATTTGGAAGCTCCTAAGTGAAATCACTAAGCTCCTTCAGCGACATGAACACCAAGGTCCTAAAGTGGATTTAGCTTGTTGCTAATGCAATTTTTTTCTGTTAGAAACACTGTTTAAAGTTAAGAGATTTGCTTGCTCTAGCTATCCCCACGGACCACACTGAAAAATATGGTAAGTGCTTTTGGTTCAACAGTATGGAGACTTCATAACATTGATCGGATATTATTTTTACATAGCTGGAGACAGAGATATATGCATAGTGTAACGTTTGGTTTAAGGCCATGGGCAAAATGTCCGAAGAGCTTCCCCCTGTTGTTGGGGGGAGGTCTGCAATTAAGGAAAATCTGAAATGTCATTCATACTCATGCTTGTGCTTAATAAGCCTGAGTGTGTTAGACAAACATCTGTTCACCTAAATCTGCTTTGGGAATATGAAAGAAACATCGAAAGATCACGTGATGAGTGAAAGTTAAATTGTTCTGAGGCTGAATCTGTCACGGTGACTGTGTGTAAGGTAGCAGCCTGCAAACTCTTGTCAGCTGAAACAATATTTTGCTGCAAATCATTTACTTTTGATTGCCTTTGTAAAAACTTATCTTGCTTTCTCTTACTGTAATATATTAGGATGTCAACTTTGCTGTAACATACCATGCTACCAAGTGTACAAAGCGTTATTTTACCCATCTTGGCTGTGCAATGGCCCGCCATGGTGACAGACTTTATACCACATATTACGGTATCGTTCTCTAACAGGAGGACAGTGCTAATGTAGCTTTACTGTACCAGCCTGTGCAGAGCTGATGGCTGAATTAAATGGGGTGTTTTCCTATGTCTCACAAGTCAGGGCAGTGTGTACCAGCACAGCCCCAAATTTTGGTAAAGAGAGAGAGAGAGAGAGGGAGGGAGAGAGAGAGAGAGAACCCCCACGACCAACATAGGGCATACAAAAGAATGTACATAACTGGAGTAACTTGAAATGTGGTGCTGATGCCTGTCTGGACCTGAAGATGGATTTAGTTGTTTTCCCAGTTATTTTAGTATAAGTGGGATGGAAGTTTGTTACGGGATACTTGACCCAGGAACTTATAGAGGGAGTGCGTGGGGTCTACACTTCGACCGAGATGAAGATGTACTTAATGTCATCAAAGAGCGTGTGTGTATGTGTGTGTGCATGTGCGTGTGTCTGTGTGTCTGGTGTGTATGTGTGGCTTTTTTTTGATGCTTACATAAATATCTTTGTATGTCGTTACCAAATGTGCAACATGGTTCAGAATGATGGGAATTAAGGTTGTCCAGTTATATAAATTATATGTATTTGCATTAGAAAGTACAAATAACCAACATCAGTTTCACTATGATGGGGAATAAATAAAAGTATTGAAGAGTATTGTGATTGTTACATTTCAGTGCAACCTTTTCTATAATTCTCTGTTTCCGATTTATTATTTTAAATTGTTTTTTCGATTCTTTTGTTAATTGTCACCTTGTTACCTGTAAATCCTTCTTGCCACATCTTTTAAATGTCATCTAAAAGATCACACAGTAATATGGAACACAGCAGTATAATTTACTGGACTCTCTCCCAGCTATGACACAGAACAACAGTACCCCAACAGACACTCTCCAAGCCATGACGCAGAACAAGACCGAGCAGTGTACTCCATCAGACACTCTCCAAGCCATGATGCAGAATGACACTGAGCAGTGCACTCCATCAGACACTCTCCCAGCCATGACGCAAAACGACACCGAGCAGTGCACTCCAACAGACACTCTCCCAGCCATGACGCAGAACAAGACCGAGCAGTGTACTCCGACAGACACTCTCCCAGCCATGATGCAGAACAAGACCGAACAGTGTACTCCAACAGACACTCTCCCAGCCATGACGCAGAATGACACCGAACAGTGTACTCCAACAGACACTCTCTCAGCCATGACGCAAAACGACACCGAGCAGTGCACTCCAACAGACACTCTCCCAGCCATGACGCAGAACAAGACCGAAGAGTGTACTCCGACAGACACTCTCTCAGCCATGACGCAGAACGACACCGAGCAGTGCACTCCAACAGACACTCTCCCAGCCATGACGCAGAACAAGACCGAGCAGTGTACTCCGACAGACACTCTCCCAGCCATGATGTAGAACAAGACCGAACAGTGTACTCCAACAGACACTCTCCCAGCCATGACGCAGAATGACACCGAACAGTGTACTCCAACAGACACTCTCCCAGCCATGACGCAGAACAACACCGAACAGTGTACTCCAACAGACACTCTCCAAGCCATGACGCAGAACAACACCGAGCAGTGCTCTCCATCAGACACTCTCCCAGCCATGACGCAGAACAACATCAAGCAGTGCTCTCCATCAGACACTCTCCCAGCCATGACGCAGAACAACATCGAGCAGTGTACTCCAACAGACACTCTCCAAGCCATGACGCAGAACAAGACCGAACAGTATACTCCAACAGACACTCTCCCAACATGATGCAGAACAACACCGAACAGTGTACTCCAACAGACACTCTCCAAGCCATGACGCAGAACAACACCGAGCAGTGCTCTCCATCAGACACTCTCCCAGCCATGACGCAGAACAACATCAAGCAGTGCTCTCCATCAGACACTCTCCCAGCCATGACGCAGAACAACACCGAGCAGTGTACTCCAACACACACTCTCCAAGCCATGACGCAGAATAACACCAAACAGTGTACTCCGACAGACACTCTCCCAGCCATGACGCAGAACAAGACCGAACAGTGTACTCCAACAGACACTCTGCAAGCCATGACGCAGAACAAGACCGAGCAGTGTACTCCAACAGACACTCTCCCAGCCATGACGCAGAACAAGACTGAGCAGTGCACTCCAACAGACACTCTGCAAGCCATGACGCAGAACAAGACCGAGCAGTGTACTCCAACAGACACTCTCCCAGCCATGACAACACTGAGCAGTGTAATTCAACAGGTATACATTTCCCAGCCATGATACTGAACAATATTGAACAGTATAATCCAGGAGGTGCAGGCACAACATGTGATGCTTGGCAACACAGCAATCCATCAGCTGCTGTCCCTGAACCTCATAATTCATCACGGTCTGTTACAGATCTGCAGTGTTGAGCAATCTTGAGCAGATATTAGCTGGAAATGACAGAAACGTAGTGCCAAGGCTTCTGCCAGGAAACACTTTAAAACTTCATATGCACATGAACATGCACATGCACACTTGGCGTACTTATCTAAATGGGGACCTTCCATTCATTTCTATGGGAAAAACCCAGGAAAAATTCCAGTCACAACATCCTTAACCCCAGCCCTAACCCTGACCATAAGTAACTAAACAAAATATGAGAATTCTGGCATTTGTACTTTTTTGACTGCATTCACAGATCTTTATGAACCTAATTATTATTAATCCACACACACATGCACTCACACACGTGGGGAATATTTGGTCCCCACAATGTAATATAAATAAACAGTAATCCACACACACAGACACACACTCACACACATGGGGAATATTTGGTCCCCACAATGTAATATAAACAAACAGTAATTCACACACACACACACACACACACACACACACCACCCACAGTCTCTGGCCTTGTTGTCTTTAGCTCGTCCCCAGAAAGCCACTCAACACTTGTGTTTTCATTCAGCAGCACTGGATGTGCTTTTTCCCAGAAAACCGAAACTCTGTGACCCCTGTCAGCACATTCTCCATAGCGCCTGAGTGTCGGAGAACTGGAGCTTTTCAGACGTCCATTCTCCATGAATGTAATGGCAAATAGTTATTGTCCCAATGAAAAAGAAAACATTGAAATGAAAGGCAAAATGAATAAAATTAATTAAACCATCCGATGGCCCATGTTTTCGTAATTTGAAACATCTAATTTGTACCATAAATTAATTCTCAGTGCAACTCAAGAATATCCACATTAAAGGCAAAACGGTGCAGCATTTAAAAAAAGTGACTGTAAAAAAGGTATGTTCCCCTCTGGCTGTCACACACTCCATTACTTCACTCTTGTCTGATTATCTCTCATCTCTCTCCTTTATCTGTTTGGTACTGTGTCTGACTTCAGTTTGATAACACAAAATGCAGTATTTCCAGGGCATGCAAAACATAGGAGACATACAGTACAAAACAACTTCTATACAACAACAACTGCACACAATGTCATAGTAAAAGAATAATAGGAATAAGTGACAGGTCACTTATTTTGCTGTTTGTCTGTCTATCACTTTCTTTTCCTGTTTCATTGTACCTTGTATATGTTTTTGCCTATAACTTACTCTCGTCCTCTCCATTGTTATTTACTCATTCAACTCCCCATCCTCCTTCCTGTTCATCTTGGTTTATTCATGCCTTTCTGCCTCCGCTGCTCCCCGGTTTCAGCTTGCAGAATCATGGGAGTCAGGCCGAGCGTAGGCAGGCTCAGCTGGCTGGCAGATAGCACATCCTTACCCAGCCCCCTCATGGGAGGCACTAGGCTGGATTTTGATGTTGGTAGCAGCTGGGTCAGATTCTTACAGTCCTGCTGGTTATCTGCAATGCTTTTGACAAATGGGCCCAATCTTTCAAGGACCTTGACAAGGAACCTAAAGGCTCCTGACTTGCCATCCCATGTGCTAAGTTCACATTACATGACTTTCAAAGTTGGCAGATTGCTATACTTTTCATACTATACAACTTCTTGCCTTGTAATAGGGAATCATAAAGCTGTTGTGGTTTATACAGTACAGTGGATGACTTATCAGCAGCATTGGGTCATGCACTTCAAGATCTGACACCAGGAGGAATCCCAGACAAACCTGTCTAGTGTCCAACTACATTATGTCACAAGAATAGACGTGAGTGTTTGTTAGTGTCAATGCACTACAAATTGTTAAAACACTTTAATCAAATGACAACATATGATAAACTTGTACAAATGCATGACACATTAACCCTGGTATATGTAGCACTTACAGAAAACACTAATACAGTACATATCATAGTATTTGCAACAACCGTCTGGCACACGTATGTATTTTTTTACCTGACTATTCCCTTTTTTTGACTAAACAATGCCTCATTGAGTTATTTAACTAATTAAGTTAATAAATTTATTGCAGTAGTAGTGAAATTTAACAAATACATGGAATGGTTAACAAATAACCATAAGTATTTGTAAACTTTCACTAAATAGCTTTTACCTGAACACTAAGAACAGTTACTAAATAAATTTCAAACACCTCTCCCAGGTTTCCCCTCATCTCCTGCCTTGTGCTTTCATTGGCTGTAGCTCATCGCCACATTCATCGCCAGTCGCAACCAGGTCACAACACTTTTCACACTACAGGTTAGATATCAGACAGGCGTCTACGACTCACCATGGAGTCCGTCAGGTTCCGTCTTTGAACAACTCACAAATAATGCTTAAGCGCCAATTTGCCAGCACCGATCAGACCCCAATTTGTCTCCATTCTGAGACTTTTATTGGTGATCTCTAAAAGTAGTCAGTAAATGGAAAATTGAAGCTAAAATCATGTAGTGGGAACTTAGCATTAAGGTCCAGAAACAGAGGCATCAGTCGCTCACGATCATTCAGCCCCCACTGCATTCGACTATGATCCACTCATTTTGTTATTTTGCTTATAGTTGTATTTATTGTTGTCACTTGTTACAAAAGAGGTCTTTTCACACTGCAGGAACCCTTTTCCAGAACCAAACCCTTTTTCCAGAACCACAAACTTTTGTTGTGTTCTCTCCGCAGGAGCTCAGCCCGATTGTAGTTCTTTGGAACCTTTATTCAATACCTACTCCAGAGCAGGTACTTATTCTTCGAACATGAACTACCGGGGAGGCGGTTATAGTGATAGCTCGCTGAGTGGTTGACCACAAGCACTGACACTAAGTTATGCAGAAGTGCAGGTAAAATAGATATTAGTGGAGCAAAAATTGAGCAGAAGGAACTTTTTTTGTACTTCAATTACCATATTTCTTCATCGGAAAATCCGATGAATACTTTTCTCTAATATCGCCTATGCTGTGACATATATGGCTTGGATATCTGCGAAGCTGGCAGCGTGGTAGGAAGCAGCAGCTACTCCCGATCTCGTCTTAATTTGCACAATATAACTTGTTCACTTACTTATCCTGTATATATGCACATTCATACTGTTTTCCATACTCCCGTTTTCTCCATGTCATTTCTGTTCAGTCCTAGTCTACTATCTTCCCTGTTCTACATTACTTTAACACTAAAATACTGCATTATACTATATATATGTTCTTTATGTTCATTTAGATAAATACATGTATATAGTTATAATGTAAATTATTACCCCTCCCACCCTCATTGAAACCTGTCTTATGTGCTATTGTGTTTTATGGACGATATTTCGTCTCACTGTATACTTATTGTGTATTGTTGGGATGACAATAAATCACTACTTATACAGTATGTGTCAACAATACTTATATGTACTTATAAATCTGTCACAGGTGATATGAATAATACATAAATAAAAGGTTACGCCCCATCTCGATCACAACACCCCCCCCCCCCCCCCCCCCCCCGCAATAACTAACAAATACCTAACAAAAAAGTTAGTAAAATAACCTGTTCATTCTCCATTGTCCTGGGGTGGAGGTGTAGTTTAGAATTATGTGTGAAGTTTAACCTACAAGCTTTTTGCGTTTCCTATGTTTATTTAGCATAAAAATCCCACTTCTGATGTATGGTGTGAAAGAAACACATCAAAGTGGCCAGAAGCTTCAAAAGTCATTGGTCATGACAGCCCAGGAACTTGTAACCAGGGATCAGGTTCCAGAACTTCAGTGTGAAAGTTCCTGACAATTCTCAGATTAGTGTCAATGCACTACCAGTTCCCCAGTGTTCATATTTCTTTCTGGGGACATTTGAGGACAAATCGAGAAGAAGAGGTGATGAGAAAATTGGGCTATTTTAGATGGACTTGGGTATTATGAGGGTAGTAGAGGAGCATGAAACCTTCGAAATGCAACAAATGATGTCTCTGGAGTTAGGATTTCCCATCTCTTGAGCAATTCATTTGTACATTAGCATTTAAACAAAACAGAACATCTTTAAAATCCCCACTGTCACCTCTATAACATATACATGGTTTATGTGCTCCAGAATGCATTGAGGCTCTCCCTGACTTTCCTGTCATACCGTTTATTTGCCAGTAAGGGAACTATAGAGTGAGGACAAACAAGAAGCCCTTTCCAGGGAGCTGATCTCGGCGTTGTTCTCAAAGTAAATTTACAAAACCATTTCATCCCATCTGGCCCCAAAGGACAATTTTGTTAAATCAATGGGAAATATGAGAGAGCTCTTTATTGTTGTTTACATTTACTGCCCTGGGGGAGGGGGACAATGTCCTTCAAAACAAAGGCTAGTTCATCCTCCCACCTGTAGGTGTCAGCACTGCACACATCTGCATATATGGCAGATTACAGGAATCTCAGACAGTAACCTGTTTCATTTTGTAATAAAACAGAGACATATTTAGTACGTGCATAGTAACAGATTTTGTAACAAGGTTTAAGGGTTTCATCAAGAGAAAATTTGCAGTTAGGCTTGTGATATAATTCAGATATGAGCCTCAAATCATTTGCACTTTAAGATGCAAGGATCTGGGTTGCTGAGTTATTTTAGTTGCAATTCATGTAAATTCATTATAATTATAAGCTGTAAGCCTAGTGTACCACCGAACACTGGGAGAAAAGTCACTCTGATACGTTGCATGGAATGTGGATGAGAGGTGTGCCTGTCTAAAGCTCTTCATCCTGGTTATTTCGCAGGGCCCCCATGAAACCTTGCAAACCCCAAGCACCAGAGACAAGTGATTTAACACCCAAAGAAATGTAAATCTGCACAGTGCCTGAATGTTAGATCTAGCGGAAACTCTGACATTGCATTTTTACAGCTGTGACTGAGGGCAGTCAGAGTGAAACCCACAGCATTGGCTGTGTAAAAAGCACCCCCTCCCATTCCACCGCTGAGCTCTTCAATGACCCGCAAAATAACCCAAACAATACTGAGGCTCCAAAAGGTCATCAGCTTTCATTAATGGGGTTACCTGTAGTTACCATGGCAACACACGAGATCACCCAAAGCCCACACAGCACCATTACTAGATGTTGTTCCCGTGCACTGTGATTGGAGGATCTCTCCGTTCATGTATCCATTGGTGCATAATTCTTATTGTCTCCCTGTTGGACGCTATAGTTACATTCTTCATCCTTCATCCATCCATCCCTGAGATCATTTATCTGCCATGGATCCTGCTGAGAGACCTTGTTGTGTGGCCAGTAAGATGCACACAAGGGCTTGACCTAGATTGCAGTCTTGATGTACACATGGAGCTCAGCTTCATGCCCCCTATCTCCTCCCTTCCATTCCATTGCTAGAAATTCATTTCTGTAACCTCTTTCATGGGTTTCTTTAATTTGCTTGATATTGATTAGATGGGTGTAAGCCCCCCATCTTCTCTATGCTGGTCTGCCAGATTTTATTCGATAAATGTAGTATCATCTATAAGCCGCCGGTATTGGGCTTTTAGGGAAATGATAAGAGATAAGATTGAACCCAAGAAGGTGCCCCAGAAGTCACTTTCCGTCCCAGTGTCCCCCTGCTCCTCTTCCTTACAGCTGCACAACTGCATCTTAATGCTGCTCCCCCATCCTTGCTGCAGTGGACCTTCCATGGTCTGTCTACTTCATTGGGGGATGAGCTTATTGGGTTATGGATGGAATGGTTCTAGCAAGTTTTCCATTCTCCAGGCATCTTCAACTCTGCAGCCTGTAAAATTCCCTGAAGCCCAGCTTCCCATCACACCCTTATGTGTGTACATAGGTTCATTGAATCTGAACAGCATGAGGTCTTTGGAGCATGGAGTTTATGGTTCTCAGTTCAGGACTAGGGTATGTAAGGTGCTGTATCCAGGAGCACAGTAGCAGCACAGATACCCAGGCAGTCTCAAAGGGTCCAGCACTTTACAAAAGCCCTTGATGTAAGGATGGAGACCACACTGTGGTCACGCCTCCTCAACCGGTCTGCCTTGCTGGAATACTGATGGTTGCTGCTCACTGTGAATGGATTGCAAGGGTTATTTAAGCAGTCTAGCCTGTTTTTCCATTGCGAGGAAGTGTTGATTTAAATCCAGTTTCCCAGTGTTCATAGTGCCTGGTTCAACTCCTGTGTGGTGTGAAGTGTGCATTTCTCCAGATACCCAATGAGTTAGTGTGTGTCCTGGCTCCCTCTTTGATTCAAGTGTGTGTGTGTCACTTTTCCTGTGTCTGCATGTGTGCCTGCCTCACCTTCCACCCCAGGACTGACCTTATGGCTTTTTGACCCCCACTTGTGTACCAAACACTGAATACTGTCCCTCATATTGGCTGTCTTTGCTCAGCATTTGGATCCCAAGGTGCCACGTTACACTTGAATGCATAAAATCATATATTGAGGGGATTCAAGGACACATTTTGTCAGAGGGCCCAAAATTTGTAGGTACGCCCCTGGCTGTACCCATGAAAAACATATTTAACCTGAATGAATAAAGCAAACTAGCCAGCTACAGTAGGTACAAAAATTATTTGGGCATAAGTGCCAGTTTATGTTTATCTAAACAAACGGTAACATACATAATAACGTAACATTCAGTATGTAGGTTTGTCATGGTTTATGGCATTTAGGCTTATTTCTTTTTATTTGAATGCAGGTAAAGATGCTCCCTCAGAGGCAGAGAGTACAAACCCACTGCTAGCCGAAGTGGTCCAGGCAGCACAGGCCAGTACATGGGCAGTCTGGGGAATCCCCATCGGAGCAGGAATGGGGGCAGACGCAGCCACAGACACTGACGGTGTCATGCAGACACAGACACAGATGTCGGCTGGGGGCCCACAGATAAGACAGAGTGGTAGACGCCAGCCGCCAGTCCTCACTTGCCCTCACTCGCCCTCTGCGTAATGAGCTCCTGTCCCCTTCCCCCCCAAAGGCTGGACTGGAACAGAATTTGCTGGAAAGCATTACAATGGCCTGTCCCATAAATACCATACTGCTAGAATACACTGGATAGGAATATGAAGGCAGACAGTGACCACAAGACAGGGGGATTTCTGCTGAAATACACCAGTAGGCTGACTGCGGGGGTGGAGCTGTAATCTGCTGACAGGGGAGACAGTGCCTGTTCAGTATGAGCCTACTGTTCTGTGGGGCTATACACACACACACACACACACACACACACACACATATACAAAAGGAGATACAGCTTCACACAGATAAACACACACACAGCAATATTCATATTTACTGCCACTGCTATGCTATCCATCCATGTGTTATCTGCCGGTTATCCAGGGTCCGGTCGTGGGGGCAACAGTCCAAGTAGGGATGTCCAGACCTCCCTCTCACCAGCCACCTCTTCTAGCTGAATACCAAGGTCAGAGATAGCATGTCCTGGATCTGCCCTTCCTCCCGGTTGGACATACCCAAAACATCAGTTACGTCAAGACGATATTTCTCAGTTGATTTATAATGGTTTGAAAAACTTCAGACAAACAACATAGGCTTACAAACCCAGCTAACAGTTCTGTAGTCAATATTAAGCCTCAGCAGAACAGACAGTCATCCATAGGTGATCCCAGTGTCATAGCTATAGACACCTGTGAAACATGTATCAGGTAAGGCGCTGTATTTTCAGAAAGTGAAGATAGTCCATATGCACACATTGTGGTGAATCACGAGAATCACCATCGAATGTGGTCATGTGGACACATTCATACATTAGCATCAAAAGGAAATGATTCCTAGGTATGTGTGTCCTGCTGGATCCCGCCCAGCATCACAAGGCATTTCCATTGTATGATGAAGTGTCACTCGTGTGTGAGGGTTGCGGTCATTTACTTTCCAACACCATGCTGGAAAGAATTCTTCTTTTGGATTTAGAAGCAGAGACCCAGTGGGGGATGAGTTATGCAATATTACGGGTGATTGCTGAACCATTCCTGGGTGACTATGGGATGGTGAGAACAGATGTCCAGAATTATGGCTTGTAAATTCTGGCTCGGCTGGTCATGGTCTGTCTTGTCACCTCCTCATTTTCAAAGCAAATCCTGCCTCATGAGTGAAGATTCAGTGATGAATCGTTCATATTCCTGAACACCACCATTTTCATCAACCTCAAGAATTTGCAGAGCAAGAAATAAATTCAAACCAGCAGTTCAAATATTAGTAATTTGCTATCTGTAAAAACAATCTGAAATATATGAAATTTGATAAGAAATAAATATTTGACAATAGCAGCATATTTTAAATAGTAGCATTTATGGAAAACCTCACAAAGTTTAAAAAAGGTGTTTGTTTTATGGGGGTGTCCTTGCAGAAGCTGTTTCTCAGGCTTTTCTGCATTTCTCAAAGAAGTAGACACATGTGCACACACACGCACATGTTTGCATTCAAATCTTTATGGGGACCTTCCAATCATTTCTATGGGAAAAACCCTAATCCCAAAATGACAGCCTTAATCCCTACCCAGCCCTAACCTTAACCATAAGTAGCAAAACAAGACAAGACTAACATTTTTAGTTTTTTTGATTGCTGTAACATATTTTTATAACATTGAGCTTCTCCTTGTGGTGAACGAAAAAATGATCCCCACATTGTCAGAATCACAGGTTTCTATCACATTGTGGGGACCAAATGTGCCCACAAAGTAATGTACACATAACCCCCCCCCACACACACACACACACACACACACACACACACGTACATACAGACACACTCATAAGTCATACGTCAATTTCCAGTTCCTTTCTTTAGTCCACATCTTCTCTGTTGTCTTTTGGCCCCATTTTAGCCGGGTGCGTTTTTTGTGAGTCACTGTGTTTTTATCTCCTGGGGTCAGTTTAATAGAATTTTTGTAATGTTTCGAAAAAAGTTTGGCTTACCAACCTTCCAAAGCAACAAGGAAAAAAGGAACAATCAAACCAATGAAAGCATCTTTAAGAAGCTCTGATTCTGGTGAATGAGGAAAATCTGATTGAATAACAAGAAAGACCAATACACCCCCACACAAAAGTACAATGTCACAGACCCCTCACAGCCCCCGCTTGCAGCCCTACACGCAGCCCTCTTCACAGCACTCCTTATGGCACCCCTCGCAATGCTTCTCACAGGCCCCCCCTCACAACTCCCCTTGTAGCCCCCCTCACGGTCTTCCTGACATCCCCTTTCGCAGAGCCCCTCTCAGCCCCTCTCAGCCTCCCTCTCAGCCCCCTTTGCACTGCTCTGCCAAACACCCTTTGCAGCGACCCTCACAACCCCCTTTGCAATGGCCCTCTCAGCCCCCCTCACCTGCTCCAACATGTGGTCCATGCTGGGACAATGGTGTCTCTGCTGACACAGCCTGCAGGATGGGGGATCCCCAATGAGCAGCAGCCCAGGGAGGGAGCAAGGCCTTGTACCCATTCTCTTCAAGCTGGGCAAATATGCCAGCCACGCCCCCCCCCCAACACTTAAGGAGGTGGACAGAGGCAAGACTGCAGGTGTGTGGGAAAGGGGGCCAGGAGATGTCACTGCAGGGGGTGGGTACAAAAGCTCGAGAGTGCTAAGAAGTTCATGCGCAGGGAGAAGCGCCATTCTGTGCTCCCAACCACTGCTAGGTGAGGAATAGATGCAGGGATGTAAAAATCACCTGATAAAGTGTCAGAGTCAAACCCCTGTGTGTATCTGGGGAGCCTTAAAAAGCCCAGGAACCTGCTACTTATTAGCTTACAGCTTAATTTACAGCATCCCGGCTCCTCCCCATAGCCACCTTTGTTCAGCTGTTTACAATGTCCTTAAGGGTGGGGAGAGAACCCGTCCCAGGTGCCAGGTGCAATGCCTCAAGCCAAAGGAGGCGCTAACTACCATTTACACAGGAGATGTCGCACTGCGCAAGTAGAAGCTGGGAACGGGGCCCCGAGTAGAGCCAAGCTCACGGCCCTGAACTCATACCCTGAAGGATGCTGCTTCATATACTGGCAAGAGGCTGCTGTGATTTCCCTGAGCAAAGTACTTATCCTAAATGGCCCTACTAACATATAAATATGCGTAAATGGGCGAAAGCTGTTGCTGAGATATAAGGCAACATATTTATTTAATTTGTTTGAATGATTCATATAGGAGGCACACAACCACAAGCAAAACAAGCATTATGTCAGTGTTTCGGCAAAAATAATCACAAAACCACCCTCTTTACCACTGAAACTTTAAAAACCTACAGAAGTTCACCATTTTTCCATGGTCTCGCCCACAGATTTGCCCGAGTATAAACGTAACATGCATAAATGTTTATGGTCACCATGTTTTCCTGACTGTTATTGTAAAGAGAGGAGGCAGGCAGAGGTCCTCACAGGTCCTCATGGCTGGGCTTAATATGATAATATTAATATATTCTAATAGTCTATACCATTAATATTATACTACAATATACATTAATATACAGCTCTGGAAAAAATTAAGAGACTGCTCCATATTTTTCAAGAATCTGCATTATTAAATCAAGCTATAATCCTAGTTCTGCTGACAGAAGACTACACTGACCGGCAGGTTGCTTCCAGGTTCAAAACTTCTAAGATAGCAGTACCCAAAAACAAGGTGAAGCAGGAGACACTGGCAATGACCAAAAACCAGCTGGGTAGAGGGCAGAAGCAACTTTCTAATGCCAGAGATGACCATCAATTTATCCAGCAGGACATCAAGTGACCTTCAAAAGGAATGGGAAACATTAAGTGGTGTGAAGTGCACTGCTAGGGCAGCTCATTTCAGGCTCTTAGAAGCAGAGCCTGAAGTCCCATAAAGCAAAGAAGAAGCCCTTCATTAATGTGAAGCAGGGAAGAAACAGGCTGGAGTTTGCAAAAAAAAATGCATATTTTTCACAGACAGATTCCCATAAACTGAGAAATAAGTGAAACTAAAAATGATGGTCTCTTAATTTTTTCCAGAGCTGTAGTCTAACATCCGGCATGGAACATGCCAGCGCATTTCGCTGTAGCCATTTTAATACAAATTTATATAGTATTTAACCCTTTGTCCAGCTGGAGCTTTTAGGCTATCAAAGCGTACTTTTCTCCTTGGATTTCCCTTTGTGTCTAACCGCTGCCGCCCCGCAGTGTCAGGAACCGCGAAGTACAACCTGCACACCCTCAGGGTGCAAAAAGCTCATTACGCACTCTCACCTCTCATGCTAGCTATATCCCATGGCTCATAATGAGCTTGCCGCAGTTAGCAGTCATCCAGACGGTGGCGCTGTAGAGCCTGGTGCTGTAGACCCTGGTGTTGCCTCGCCGGCTGGGCCCACTCAGCAGTGATCCTCGCATTCCTGGCATATGAACAGTCCAAAACATGCTGAAATTTCTAGACAGACTGACAGAAGGTGCTGGCATCAGTAAGACGTTAGTGCTGTGAAAACCGCAGGTGATTTGGCAGATCTATGGGGCAGCATCTAGGGTCATGGCCACCCCTGGTAAATCTATGGACATCTCAGTTGCCCCCCCCCCCCCCACCAAAATATGTTACCTACCAATCAGACACAAAGCTAGTGAGTAAAACTACAAGTCTGACTGCTGACTGGCCAGTCCACTGGCTGTGGGTGCTGTGTCTGGTTGTGTCACCACTAGCTCTGGGCTGGTAGGGTGCTAACAAACTGGAGCAGCAAGTACCAGCAAGCTTAGCAGTGAGAAACCAGATTAAACTGTGATTACACACTGGGGCTATGATTTTCCATTATGTACTATTCAACCAATCCCAGTACAAAACCAAGCACATACCATAGGTTACCTAAGACAGAGAGCGTTAACTATTTCACTCTAACTCTGTGTCTCCCTGTTTGGCCGATGGGGGCTTACGCCAGAGGCAGTGGGTAGGGGTCCTAAGCATCTGTGGCCCCTCCTCTTAATTGGGCCCTAGTCCCATTTCACTGCACAGGGAGAGAGAATAAGAGCAGAGGCCAGGGGCAGGCAGCAATTAAAATCATATTTAAATGTGGCTGATTCTGTTGCTTAGTGAAGCCGCTCATTTGGAGAGGAAAAGAAAGTGAGCGGGAGAAAGAAGGATGGATGAGTGTGGGAGTGATGCAGACGCTACGGGGGTGCAGATGCACAGCTAGAGAGAGAGGGGGCAGTGGAGAGGAGAGGGAGGCGGGGCAGACAGATGGAGCAGGACGCAGTGGCCGAGTGGGGAGCCCCAGAGGAGGTGCGGCCAGCTGCACACCAACGCTGTAATTAGTATCCTCCCAGAATAGCGGGAAGAGCAGGAGGCGAGGTGAGGAGGAAGGAGAGGAGCGGCAGCAACTCTTCTGCAGAATGCAGCAGGAGCAGAGCACACGGTGCCTGCATACGGGGCAGGCTGACCCAGCTTAGCCAGCGCAACTAGTCACCACATGGTTCAGTAAATGACAGGACTTTGCTGATCCCCTAAGTGTTTTTTAATCTGATACATTTGGAACCAGTGTAACCCAATGCACACATTTCAGCCATATTTTTCTTTTAAAGTCATTCATAGATTGTATTGCTGGGTGAGTAAGACAATGAGCAACATCTTAATTCATGTCCCTGAATGCCTCACCAGCGGGACCAGGGCCCTTGTGTCCCGGCCTGAGGCTGGAGCCTGTGGCTGGGGCAGATGGAAGGGCCCATTTCTCCGGTCAGTGACAGCCTTCAGCCTGAATCCCTATTGATGACCATTCGTCCCCATGGCTATTGCAGAAAGTGCTTCCATTTATCTTGAAATCTTCACAGTATAAGTAATGGCTTGAATAACTTGCTGGGCCTGAGAGTCATTTCCACAAATCTATCAAATTATTTCTACAAAGTATCAGTAAAGGAGACACAGCAATATAAACAGCTCATTCGGGGAGAAACAGGTTGAGGCATCTTCAGGGAAGCTGTCATGGACATTGCGGGTGGCGCTTGGCAGTGATCCAAGTGTGGACAATCAAGACCCCTGAAGGGGGCATTGTGGAGCTGAAGAGAGAAGATGAATAAGTACAGTGCTCTTATGGTCCCACACTGCCTGAATAGGTCCTTTCTTCCATATGTATGAGAGTCAGGCTACATGGTGAATTACCAGCAGTTGACAGTGTTTCCACCTTCGAGTGTTTCGCAAAGTGCATTCTGGGAAAGCCCTGCATGAGAAGTAAGGCCAGCATCTCCACCCATGATCTGGAGAGCCTGGCCCACTATCATATCAAGGGCCTGTAGAAAATGTGTGCCATTGGCAAGAAAAGCTACAGCTTTTTAAGACGCGTACGGAATAAGTTAAATGTTTATTATCGGCCTCCATTAGAATTCCATTAGATTATCATAACCAAGCAATTTTCATCAGTTATGTGCTTCACTGTGCAATAAAAGTTTTGTTTTGAAAACATATCGTGCCATTAGGGCGTGTAAATAAAAAATTCATATTCAGCTCCAATTCAAGGAATTAAATAGAAAGGACATCTAGTTTGATACTGTTACCAATCAGTGATCAGAAGCTGAACTGATCTGCATTAGGAAAGAGTGTTTCAGCCATAAAGAATTGACAGTAAGCATCTCATTTCATAGCCTATCAACCCGACTGCTGAGGGATAAAACAGTTGAGTTAATCTGTTTCCACTCTCTACATTGTAGTTGATTGTTTTATTCATGTGTAATGAATAGATCTCAGTACCAAAGATGTAAAAAAGGGAGATGTAGTGGAAAGACGGGAGGGGAAAGGCAGCACATTCAATCTGAGTCAGTCTGAGTGGAGCACAGTTGGGTACACAGACATAGACAGACACACAGAGACCTAGATAGAGAAACACAGACGAAGATACACAGAGACAGAGACACACAGAGAAACACAGACAGAGACAGACAGACAGAGACACACACACACAAACAGACAGAGACACACACAGACAGAGGCAAACAGACAGAGACACACAAACAGAGACACACAGACAGAGACACACATAGACAGAGGCAGACAGATAGAGACAGACAGAGACACACAGACAGGCAGACAGACACACACACACAGACAGAGACACACAGACAGAGACAGACAGAGACACACAGACAGAGACAGACAGAGACAGACAGAGACAGACAGAGACAGACAGAGACACACAGACAGACAGACAGAGACACACACAGACAGAGACACACAGACAGAGACAGACAGAGACACACAGACAGAGACAGACAGAGACACACAGACAGAGACACACACACACAGACAGACAGAGACAGAGACACACACAGACAGAGGCAAACAGACAGAGACAGACAGAGACACACATAGACAGAGGCAGACAGACAGAGACAGACAGAGACACACATAGACAGAGGCAGACAGATAGAGACAGACAGAGACACACAGACAGGCAGACAGACAGACACACACAGACAGAGACACACAGACAGAGACAGACAGAGACACACAGACAGAGACAGACAGAGACGCACAGACAGATAGACAGAGACACACACAGACAGAGACACACATAGACAGAGGCAGACAGACAGAGACACATAGACAGACACACACACAGACAGAGGCAGACAGACAGAGACAGACAGAGACACACAGACAGAGACAGACAGAGACACACATAGACTGAGGCAGACAGACAGATACAGACAGAGACACACACAGACAGGCAGACAGACAGAGACACACAGACAGAGACACACAGAGACTCACACTCAGATACACAAACAGTGACACGGCGACACCACACACACTCCGAGACGGAGTGGCCATCAGGAGCCCCAGGTGAATTCCCGGCGGGCAGGTGGCCTTTCCACTGCTGCCATACACATTACATCCTGTCAAATTCTCACAAATAAATCTAAATGCGCGAATTGAGCGCATGGATCCATCACTAAAAAATGGTGTAGGAGACAGTTCCATATTGGATGGAACACAACTTTAAATTTAAATATAAAGGTTTATTTTTTGGGAGTACAATGAAGCCAAATTAAATATTGGGGGTACAACTAAGGGGGCTATTTTAAGTAGGTATATATCAGTATTAAGTAGGTATTGTCTCTGTCTGATATTCTTCAGTTTTCAGACAGCAAAACATCGCTACTGATGAACATTTTAGTGAGTAGACAAAATTTTCATTTGATTTAGAAATTGTTTAACTGCACATAGTTGGATACTCTTACTGAATGTGTCCATTACTAGCTATAGGATTTTTGGTCTGATTTATTATGTCGGGGGTGGTATGGTGGTGCAGTGGTTAGCACTGTTGCCTCACACCTGTGGTTCGAATCTCCACCTGGGTCACATGTGTGTGGAGTTTGCATGTTCTCCCCATGTCGTCGTGGAGTTTCCTCCGGGTACTCCGGTTTCCCCCCACAGTCCAAAAACATGCTGAGGCTGATTGGACTTGCTAAATAGCCCGTAGGTGTGCTTGTGTGAGTGAATGGTGTGTGCTGGCCCCCCATCCTGGGTTGTTCCCTGCCTCGTGCCCATTGCTTCCAGGATAGGCTCCGGACCCCCCGCGACCCAGTAGGATAAGCGGTTTGGAAAATAGATGGATTTGTTATGTCTTCTGAAACTAAAATCAATGTTCAAATGAGTCTGTTTTTGTGTTGGTACTATGGATGACATAGTACCAACAGAAAAACAGTACCAATCCCCCCCCTTCACCAGGTTGGTTTATTTCATGCCACTCCAGAGCTGAAAGTAATACTGCATTCCATTTACCTCAGAAGTCGATGCTAGCAACCCTCATCCAGGTAGAGTCGAAACCGAAGAACTAATAAGGTCAGGCCTGTTGGGGATCGGGGCTGGTGTGGTGCAGAGGTGTCACTCGCTGGTGATACTTGGGTCTCAGTTTGAAACCGCCCATTTGAGTAGGCGCATGGAATGTCTTCGCTCTCCCACAAGATGACCATCTTCATCTGCAGCTTCGTAAACTCTGCATTTTGGTGGCACCACTCTCTGAGGTATGCAGACCGAGAATGAGCAGATCTCTGCAGGTGGATACACCTACTTTTTGTATGGTTGCTCTGATAGCTGCCATACTCTGGGAGTAGCTGTTGTTGTGATAGATAGGCTCCTCCCAATGGTGTCTGATGTCACTCCTTTCAACGAATGCATTATGAGACTCAGGTTAAGGTGCCTTGAATATCTTGGCTTAGTGTGCAATACACTATGTGCAATACAATATTATTGTGTAATGTGTAATAACATTTTACCAATGTGCAATATTAATTAGCTACACATGATAAGGAGTATATAACACTGTTATGTGCAATATAATCACTAACCAGGTTGGGGATCCTGCACTGTACAGCATGTTACTGCACCCACCACACGGCAAAACACCTCAGGATCCCGGTTGGAAACCCCCCAGGCTGACACGTGGTCCAGTCCCATCCTCTGGAAATGGGCGTCTATCTTAGCAGCCAGGTGTTAAATGGGTGTTCCTTGGCCTGGTCCAGCTATTTGGGTCCTCAGCAACGAGGATCCTGTGAGCTGGATCAGTCTCAGGGAATCGTGCTACATGGCTTTAGTGCCGTAAATGACATTCCATCACAATGCAGGTAATGTGCCTCATTTGGGACTCCCTAAGCTACTACATGTCTAACACAAAGTGAAATGAGAGGTACCCAAGGCTTCTCTGAAGACACACAGTACCAAAGGAGTCCAATCTTCATCTCAGGTCACTGGATAGTGTCCATGCCTCAGAGCCATGCAGCAAGACAGGGAGCACCAAGACTCTAAAGACTTAGACCTTCGTCCTCTTGCAAAGATATCAGGAACACCACACACCCCTTTCCAGCGACCTCATGACACCCATGCTCTTCCAATCCATCTGTTGAGTTCACAGGAAAAGTCACCAGAGACATGAATGTCACTGCTGAGGTAAGTGAACCTCTTGACTCAGTAAACATTCTCTCTGCAGACAGACACACTGCTGATGGCTGAGCCTAAGAGGTCATTAAATGCCTGGATCTTGGTTTTTTTCCAGGACACTCGCAAGCCCAGACACTCAGATTCCTTGCCCAGTCTCTCAAGAGCCCTGATCAGGGCCTTCACTAACTCCATGAAGATCACACAATCGTTTGCATTATCCAGATCAGTGAATCTTTCTGCAGCAACAGATTCCCCACAGCCACTGGACCCCATGACTTCCATCAAATTTAGGAGGATCTCATGAGTCTCAGAACATCCCACAGAGTAAGTAGCTCCATAAACTTCACAAAAATCGACTAAGGCTGCAAACAATCTCATATTCGCATTTGCGTTCAATGAGAACCCTCAGTGCCAGGATGTGGTCGATGGCATATTTATCATATACTATTTTATTTAAATCCATTTAAATCTATTTAAATACATTTTACTTAGCTCTATACATATATATACAACTGTGGAAAAAAATGAAGATTTTTTTGTTTCATTCATTTCTCAATTTATGGGTGCGCGTCTGTGAATAATATATATATTTTTTTGCAAACTGAAGCCTGGTTCTTCTCTGTTTCTCATTAATGAAGGGCTTCTTTCTTGCTTTATGGGACTTCAATCCTGTTTCTAAGAGCCTGATTCGGACTGTCTTAGCAGGGCACTTCACACCTGCATTTAATGTTTCCAATTAGAACATATGAACATAAGAAATTTACAAACGAGAGGAAGCCATTCGGCCCATCAAGCTCATTTGTGGAGAACCTAACTAATGGCTCAGAGTTGTTAAAAGCTTATCTAGCTCTGATTTAAAAGAACCCAGGGTTTTAGCTTGCGCTACACTAACAGGAAGACTATTCCATACTATAACTACACACTGTGTAAAGAAGTGCTTCCTCAGATTCAGTTTAATTCCTTTTTAAGGTCACTTGATGTCATCTGGTGATTCACAAGAAACTGTCAGATAAGCTAACTGTCATCTCTGGCATTAGAATGTTGCTTCTGCCCTTTACCTGGCTGGTTTTTGCTCATTCCCAGTGTCTCCAGCTCAGCACAGCCTTCAGAATCACAATTAAACCAGGATTTAAAAATACAAATTTGCTTAAAAATATAGAGTGGTGTTTTTCTCTGCGTCTGTGTATATATATAAAGATGTGTGTATGTGTGTATACCCTGTCTTTTGTACCTTTTCTTGTCTTCTGAGCAGTTGTGATAAAAACCAATTTCCTCCGAGATTAATGAAGTGAATCTGATTCTCATTCTGCTCAATTTTGCACCAGCTGACGTTTATTTAACGATACAGAAGGACAAGTAGAAAGGTTTTTCTGCGTGGACGGTAGAATGCAGTTCTAGTAATATTTCTTATATGACCATCGAACCATAGATCTGAGTCAACTAGAACATCAAGATCTCTGAACACTGTGTTAAGCCGAATAGGAAGGCCACCAAGGTTTCAGTTGTCGAACTTAATTTCAGCAGCCTTAGAACCAACCTTTAACTATCCATCCCCAGATGTCTAAAAGAGAACAAGATCACTTCTAATAATGTTATTAAGTAGTACCGTATATAAAGTGAAGAGTAACAGGCCCGACACTGATCCCTTTGAGATGCCATATTTAACTGTAGTGGGCTTTAAAGATTTGAATTCACATGAACAAACTGATAACAATCCGTTAAATCTGAGTAAAAGAGGTGTCCCCTTAATGCCGGATTCTACACAGATTCTAGCCAGTCAAAGAGAATATTATCAGTATCGAATGGTGCGGTTACTGTGCATTTCATAACACTAACAAAGATATACAGCCACTCTTATAAGTGAATCATTCATTACTTGTACTAGGGCTGTTTTTTTGGTTTTGAGCTCTGAAACCCTTAAAAACATACCCAGAGAGCTGAAATTCTGACCTGATTACCTGGGGATATTTAAGACTTGCCCAACTGGGGATTATTGGATTCTGTAGAGTCTCAGGAACAACTATTCTTTCCATGATATTCCATTTGCGTGCTAGAACCAAGTCTAAACAAGAGGAGTCCTATTCCGCGACTGGCTCATGCTGATATTTTGCCCTCAGTAAAGCCACTTGGGAACTACATACTGTACATGGTGCCGTATACCCAGAACCAGGAAGGAGGGTCTCAGCTCTTTATCAGTCTGTAGCTCTGTCAATCAAAACCTGGAAAATAAAGGAAATAACCAGGGCTGAAGCAGGATTTCTCACTTAGCCGGGTAACTTGTCATAATTAATCTAGTCTGAGCTAAATATAAGTGAAAGAAGATAAGGTCCATTAAACTAGGGTACCTGATATCTGACAAGTTACGCAACTAAGCTAGAAATCCAACTTTGAGATACAGGATTCTGTTCTCTCTTTAGTTCAGGGAACCCCAGTTTAAATGGACTTTATCGTTGTTCACTTACATTTAGCTCAGACTACATTAATTACGACAAGTTATCAACCGATCGTGTCTTGTGTTTTCACACAGTCAGTCAGCAGCGTGTCAGATGGATTGTTGCAGACATGCTCACAATAGACCAGAACAAATATGTGTGATTTTAGGATTTACAGATATTTTATCTATGAAAAAATGTTAGTGGGTTTACAGTTAGTGGAAATAAATTGCTGGAGGATAATTGGTTCATTAATGGTTTTCACTGTTAGCGGAAAGGCTAATTCACTAATGAAAAAGTTAGCTCTGCAAACTAGCGGTTAGCCTGCTCACCACTGTACGTGTAAAATGGTGGTGAAATTTAACAAATCTGGAACCAAAGCAGTGTACTTTCAGCCATCCAAAAAGATATCAGTAACTTTTTGGAGAACAAAAGAAATTTGTGTTGTTTTTATATTGTGTTCCAGTTCATTTCCATGTCTTGTAACATGAAATTCTTTTTTTCTGAGCAAATATACACTTACTACTCAGTTAAATAGCTTTAAGCACATTGTCTTTTGCATGCCACTGTAGGTGTTTGTGTTTATCCAATTGGCTCCTCTATGCTTCTAGTTCTTCACAGCCACTGTGCTTAAAACCTCCTCTACACCACACAGGGACAGCTGGGAGGTGGGGGCTGGGTTGGGGTTGTATGTGGTGTCTGTGCTGAGGGTGAGGAGGAATGCACACGCCAACACAAGGCTTTTTTCGGGGAGTTCCCTGTCCATCTCGTGACAGTTTCATCTGACGCTGATGACTCCAGTCCAACAGGAAAGTGCCCACGCAAGGCAATCAGTGCATTTGACAGTGCTTATTTTGGAAACATTTGGTCTGGAGAGGAAATATGCGGTGCAGTCACTCTCGGGATGACCCCGTAGTGACACATCCAAGGGACAGGGGCACCCTGCAAATTCACAGCCCTCAACTAGACCTGCGCCTGGTTAAGCGGGAACATAGGCACTTCCGAAAACCCACAGTGAAAAAATAAGCCACAGAGACATACACATACAGCAGTGGGAAGGGGAAGATGAGATCTGCGGGCAGTGGTGAGTCCATGGGCCTGTAAGCCGGACATGATTTGCTACTGGTCACGTCCGCACCATGAACACCAACAGACCACCTAATGACACTTTTCCACTGCCATCATGAACTGAGCTGTATCATAGCTGTACCGCAAATTGGCAGTTTTTAATTGCTAAGTATACAAGCCATACCCGCCCTGAAATAGCTAGCAGGGCTGAAAGAGCGACAAAATCAAGCTGGTCACGCATCTGATTGGTCGAAATGCAGTGAGAAACCGGTGATCTGCGCTCATATGTGTGCATTATCTAAAGGAAAATATGAAACATTATTAGATGTATTGCACATCACTATATATATGTGCATTCCTGATGACTTGGAACTTGAAAGTCCAACCTCCTACTTAAAAATCAATGGTATGGAATGGATTTGTGAAAGTGTCATAACTAAACACACCTGAGGCTGGATCCCCCAACACAAACTAGGCACGCAGTCACTTCATAAGGTCAACACTAGACACCTGTATGCTAATGGGGGGCCTAGTACCCCCAGTGAGGGATATGTTTCCTGAAGCGTGTCACAATGAGGGGAGGGAGCTGCAATGGGGAGCAGGAGTGAACATAGGAGGGAAGCAGTTACTGTAAATATCTTTTTATAAAATACCTTTTCACTACCTCTTTGAATGAAGGGCACAGGGAGGAAGGGGGTTAAAAATGTTGCCCCCACCCCCCCTTCCCACATAGCAGACCATATGCTAAACTAGCCTTTATAGAATGATTGAGTTCTGCTCAGTAATCCATTCACAGCAATGGTGAAGCGACACGATGTTATTAGCTTGGCGGGAAGAACCACTCAATTATTGTTTCCTGCCCGGATTTAACTGCCATCATGGACGTCACCACGGTAACCAACAGCATGCACCAGTAAATCTGAGTCATGTAAGATGGGCTGACCTTGCAAATATCCTCAGCATCTATTGCATGATAATGCTGCCATCAGTGGGAATGTGCCATTACTGCCTCTTTATGTACTGTAGGACGTGAAACCAGCGCAAAGGCCAGCTGGATTTTGGAAGTGAAGGGGGATTTCCAGAATCTTCTTTGGCATAAGCAGCCTTTCACTTACATATACACTCGGCTTTGTTTTGCTCTTCATTAATGTCACTTGTCTTGTTCCTGTGCTGCCTGTCACGTCTCTCTCCCATTCCACCTTCTCCGCCTCACATCTTTCATTGTCAAGTGATAGAGGCTCGCCTCTCACTCTCCTGTCTTCTTTCACTGAGGTGGAATCCCCCATAATGCCTTTCTTGTTCCTTTTCTTTTCCAATGCCATCCATCTCTGGCTTGTGTCACTTTTTCCTTCCCCCAGCCTTATTCCTCCTCTTTACCGCTTTTCCTTGATCTATCTTCTCCTGCTTCTCATTCTTTGATTTATTCTGCTTTAATTCTTCATCTCCTGCCTCTATCTCTCCTCTAATTATTCCCTTTCAGTTTCACCATTTACTTACTCTGTTCTTTGATATTTATAATATTTCCCGGTCCTTGTCTTCTCCACCATCTGCATGTTTGTAAAAGACAGAATCTGCTGTAATAAGAAGCTTTGAGAGGAACTCATTGAGTGCAGAACAACCCAGAAAGTCACTGGAGAACAGGGCCATTTTGGAACCCTCTAGAATATAGAGCCATAAGGAACATTCTGGAACACAGAGCCATGGACAAACATTCTGTAACACGGGAGCTCTTAGAAACACATTGGACCACACAATCTCTGAAGACCCAGAGAAGCACAGGGTGTCTTAGAAAACTTTTGAGCACATAAACCCATTGTTGCATTAAATCCCTTTGCATACTTCATTTGAGGATCTCAGGAAGAGAGAGCCTCTGAGGAACACAGGAACACAGAGCATCTGAGGAACCCAGGAGCACAGAACCCCTGAGGAACCCTGGGAACACAGAGCATCTGATGAACACACAGTATTGTTATTTTAGGGCCAGTTGGCATGATTAGCTGTCAGGTGATGTGGCAGTGCTGGTTGAAAATAGCCAGCATGCAGAATTGAGATAAAACAAGCAAATACAAAGACCTTAATTAAAATGTTTATTTCGATCCTCAAATAAAGCCGAAAATGTCTTGGAAATACAAATTGCAATATTAAATAAAACTAACTATACCGTAATTTACCATTTTAATACTGACCACAAGGCAGAGCTGAAAGCCCTTATGTATGTATTTCATTGTGTTATCCAGAATTCCAGTGCAAGACCTGCGTTTGATTATAACAGGAATAAAAACACTGTGAGGATGGGCACAGAACAGCTTGAGACACACTTGTTATAACAAACATCCATAAGCTTCTGAAAGCACTGAGTGATTTTTGTCTTCTTCAAATTGCTAAATTGCTTTTCACAGAACACAAATGCAAAGATCAATTTGAGCTTATCCTGACCAAGAAATACACAGGGGGGGGCACAGCTGAAGCTATAGGCTGGGGCTGTTTGAGTAGCTGCTGTCCCAGGGAATGGGGGCAGAGGTGCCGTAAATGGGGGCTAGTTAGGACGATTCCAAGGGCCCTAGAGTGACTGGGGCCTTAAATAATTTGGTAAATAACTGGATTGGTCTGGATTGGCCCAGTATGACATGCTTTCATGGGGCACAAAATTTTTAGCAACGACCCTGAATGGGGGAGAGGATTCAAAACAATAATTCCTTTATATGCCATTTGCACAAGTATTTTAGTACATTGTACCTCTGAAGGAGTAAGACAGCAGGCTGTATTAGAGCCAATCCCAGCCCAGGGCAGTAAGCACCTGTCTCCACAGTGTCTGGGGAATATAGCCGAGCAGAAACAAAATGGCAGTCAGGCTCTCAGACAGGAGTCCTGGCCAAGGATAGGTGAGCAGATGATTAAATTATTCAAAAGATGCAAATCAAATATACCATCAAACAAGTTAAAAGAGCTTCTTTGTTTAGAAATGAATGTTTTAAAGTGAATTTGTGGACTGATTATGATGAAATAAAAGTTAAAGATAAATAAGTAAAGTTAAGTAAACATGTTTTAAGTGTTTCAATGACTTGTTTTCATCATTTTATTAATCAATAATTAATTAGGTTACAAATGAAATGAATTGAATCATTTCAATTGTCTAGTTCACTTATTCATTAATTCCTGTTCATTGATATATTGATATTTCACAGAGTCTAATTCAATGTATGATATTTTATTAAAATATCGATATCTATATCAGCCTTCCAGCAACAGGACAGAACTCAGTGTAGAATCTGAACAATGCTTTATCTTTGACATTTTTTTTATTGTGCCCCTAGTATTAGAAATAGCTCAGTCAAAACAAAAATGCTTTTTAATTAAAGGTTCGACTACACCAAAAAACGAAAGGCCTTATAGAGAGACTGAGAGCCAGGCTTTAGGGGAAGCTCTGTATTCTGTATCCGGAGCCCCTCGATGTAACATGTACATTCATGCATTGGCCAATATACAGCTCTGGAAAAAAAATTAAGAAATAAGTCTATATATTTTTTAAAAAAATGCATTTTAAAACTGTGGTTTATCCAGGTTCCGCTGGCATAAGGCTACACTGTGAGGCAGGCTGCTTTGAAGCCTTCAAAGTTTCTACGACAGCAGTAAACAAGAACAAGATGAAGCAGGAGACACTGCTAATGACCAAAAACCAACCAGGTAGAGGGCAGAAGTGACTTTCTAATGCCAGGAATGACCATCAACTTATCCGGCAGTGCCTCATAAATCAGAGGATGGCCTCAGGTGACCTACAAAATTAATGGGAAACATTAAGTGGTGTGAAATGCACTGTTAGGAAAATTCATAACATGCTCCTAGAAGCAGGACTGAAGACACATCCAGCAAGGAAGAAGCCTTTCATGAATGAGAAGTGGAGAAGAGCCAGGCTGGAGTTAGCAAAAAAATGTATATTTTACACAGGTCCATGGTCATAAATTCCGAAATGAGTGAAACTGATTTGGTAAGGAATCAGTCAGCAGGAGGGTAAACAGTCTTTACAGACAACTGAAGGTCCCTCCAAAATTGATGGAAAGACAAGTCGAAAACTGGTGTAGATGTGTATATATATATGGAAGGAGCGAGAAGACCTTTTTTGACATTTGTATGAATTACAGCAAGGGAATCCGCTAAAGCTAACTGAAATCCCAAGAGCGATGACATCCTGTGGGGTTTATATTCCCATCTGGGCAGAAGCAGGATTCACATTTGGCCGCTTAGTGATTTTGACGCATTTACTATACTAGAGATTTTTGCCGAAATAGTTCAGGTTAAGTACCTCGCTCAAGGGTACAGCGGATCCCCGTGTGGGAATGAGGCTGACAACCTTCAGATTGCTAGTCTGTGTCCTTAACCACCACACCACATGCTGCTCCGCTAATGGCACTTATTAACACATATTTCTATAGGAAGTTATGATAGCTCACAGCTTTGTCGCCGGCATTATTAGTTGCGGAATGGTTTGCAGGTAGATCCTGTTCATCTCGGCTGAATTTTCCGGTGGCCGAAGAGTGAGAAAGCGATTAGTGGAGGTGGTGCATATTGTGCTGCAGAAACATCCTTCACGGCACGAATGGGTTGTTAATCAGTAAATGTCATGGTAGGACACCCACGCCAGACTGCTGCGTTCAGACCGAGGGAAGGTCAGTTTTTAGGACAAAATCTTTCCAAATACATCATGTTTAAAAAATGAAAAAAATTAAAAGGAAAATACGCACGTAGATACAAACTGTTATTCTACTTATATCATACATTTTATGTAGCCTATTTGGCCTAGTGTTATGTTTTTTATATTTCATACAGGGCTTTTTAAATTTATTTTTGTGGTTGTTGTCTATATGGCAAAAGAAAGTCTTTTTTCTCTAAGTATGCATGCATTTGTTTTAGAAATTTATGTGCGCTTCTAAGATAACAGTCCAAGCAAACTACGAAAACTATGCGCAAAAAAGGAAAATCGACAACTACAATTATATCATGTCAAAATGAAATTCACTTTTCAGAATTTACCTAGAAAATAAACTTTCGATTTATGGCTCACTAGGGAGGCGCGTGTTAATTGATAATACGCAAATTACTTTCGGTTGCTAGTTTTCATTGGCTGTCAGTCGCGGAAGGGCGTGGTCCCGTCTGCTCGCCGTCAGACAAAACCGCCAACTGGCACATGAATCATTCATAACTTAATCCAACAGTTTGCGGTTTCTTTGGATGTGTTACTTTGTCCTTACCGATCAGCAGCAGTTTAATATTAAAACCATTCTATGTCTTTTTTTGCAGCAGGTTGTTACTTATGAGTTATAATAGCGTACATAAACGTCACGAGATATTTTGCATTTACGGTACAATTTTGCGCAAATCGGCAATGGATTTGGCGTACTTCATGAGTATGGTACTGTGTTTGAGCGCCTGGTGCACATCGGCCGAGAGGCACAGCGTCTTCTGGAACAGCTCAAATCCTAAGTAAGTATTTATTTGTATTATCGAAGTGTCGACGTTATAGCGTTTGCGTTGCAGGAGTATCACAGTGTTGTATTGCGTCCCCCAACCCTCCGGTCACACACACACACACACACACACGTTTGTATTCTTATCTTTGTGGGGACTCTCCATTCATTTATATGGGAAAACCCTAATCCCAACCTTAGCCCCTTTTGGTATGTTTAGTTTTTTGATCGCATTCACAGATTATTATAAATTTGAGGTTTATATTGTGGGAACCAGAAAAGTAACCCCACAAGATAAAAAGTGACAGGTTAATTGTGGGGACATTTGGTCCCCGCAATGTTGCAAATACAAGCCCCCCACACACATAGATTGCATTATATGACATGATTTGTTTTTTAATTTCTTTTGTTTACGTGCTGCCCCGTGCGGAGTTCATGTGAGTTCTCACAAGCCATTATGCCCGAGTTTGGGAATAAGTATAAGATCTCGGTGTAACCCGTGACTTTGCTAACATGACTGAAGTCTGGCAGGGTTTTACGCCATACGTTTTCGTTTTAGTTCGAAATCATTGCATAATCCCATCACTGATTCCCATTCAGTGTCCACGTTGTTTTTTAACCCGTGGTTATACAAGAAGTAATTTCCTGTATCTTAAAGATTATCATAACGAGATTTTGTTTTATTACCTAGGTCTTGGGTAGAGGGGTGTCCATGCATGGGACGTAAATATACGCACATAAATTTCCCTATAAATAGGGACTATAATGAGTAGACTGACAGAAACACACTCGCTCAGCATGTCTCTCTAAATGTTGTATTCTTCACCCAGCAGGAGCCTTAGCGACTTGTAATTAGGATGTGGTGCAAGTACTCATTGAGCGCAGTTACATGAAACTGTTGTGATTTGCGTGCTTGGTATCGTTACAAAGTAATATGTTGTATATTGTTCTTACAAATAATAGCAGCGGATGGCCACTACAGCGTCTGGTGGCGTAGTGGTTAGCAGGCTGGACTTAAGAAACAGGAATGACCATTTAACTTTTTGAGATTTGTTCTACCATATAAATGTGTAATGTATAGAGTTGATTGCTGATAGCTGAGGAGTAAAGATAGACAAATTATAATTTGTATGATAGAACCATGAGTCAGTTCAGACCTGTAGGTTGTCATTCCGGCTTTTCCAGTGACAATGGGCACTCAATGAAACTTGGAGAACCCATGAACGGTGCCAGTTTAGCTTGTCACCCAACTTAATATGTTCACTTAGCTGTTAATTAGCTACATTAAGCTTGTCACCTCTGGCATCCCTCATCTGAGGGGGCGTTGACAGGCAATTTCACTGTAGATAGGAAGTCACCTTTAGGATCAAGCGGCCCTCTTTGCCAGTGCAGTGTTGAAGCCGGAGTCTCAGAAATACATGGAGAAATGGCTGCTGTTTACGGAAATATGCAGCGGATGGGAGTTATTGCGTAATTAGAGGGTGTTACTGAGCAGGGCAGCAGCCCACACAAGGCCCACAGCGTGACTCTGTCAGACACTCATGCTCTGCTGCCTCCTGGACTCCAGACTGCCTGGGGGCCACGTCTATTGTGTACATTCTGTAGTATGCCGATTGGGGGGGGGGGGGGGGCGTGAGCAGAGGCAATGGGACAAAGGGGACAAAAGAAAGGATGAACCTCTTGGCCCCACAGCAATGAACTGGCAGTGCAGTCCCACATTCTGAGATCTGAAGTGGACCATGTAGGAGCCACAGTGTTGGGCTTGGGAGTTGGTCTGCCTGCTCTCGGCCCCCCCCCGGTCACCATAGCCTTACCTCCAGGGTGGGCCCCCATATCCTGGGGGGCCCACGACTCTGCCAGATCACCTTTCAATTAGGTATTCATTTACACCTTAAACAGCAGGTGAGGGGGACTTGCTGTCCACATAATGACTTCAATCACATCATTACGGACTGAGCTGGAACAAAAGTGAGATGTGTAGCCCTGAGCCTTAGGAGTCGGGGATTATGCTGAACATCTGCCCACTTTACACTGCCTTGTATTCCGGCAGGGTCCCTTTAGCATAACCAAATCCGTAAGAATCATTTCAGCAGCTTAAATCTACCTTATGGCTGCTGTAAATATTAACACCCCTCCCCAGATTAGGCTGCATGATCACACCTGTTCTGGATGCATGACACATAGAACCAAAGGGGCTTGTGCACATTTGTGTGTATCTCTGTACACAAGGACTCATACCTTTACACACGCCAACACGCACGCAGGGCAGGGGGGGGGTCTAACTTCCCTTGGGGTTCTAGACTGACATGGATAGGGGCCCCCCTAAGTTGGTTATTTGAGCTATTTTTTTACAGCCACAAGAGAAAGAAGAGGGAGAACATACTGATCAGGGTGGGGGCTGGAGTGTTGTCATTAAAATTCACAGATCAGGGGGAGGGGAGGTATCACTCCGGTGGATTGATCGGCCAAATTTAAGAAGTTTAACCGTTCCCTCTTTTGCCGTGGCCATAGGCTATGGTGACCTGATTCTTACTACACCCCTGAGGCTAAGGTTAGTCTTGAATTTTTGCATATGTTCGTTTAATTGTGTTTTCTCCACATATCTTCACAATTTGTCTACCATTCTAGTAGGATAGTATCGAAGACACAGAAGATGTAATGTTAGTCTTGTATCTTTATGCTGTTTTCTTTTAGGCTACTTTGTATTGGTTCGCATGGCAGGAAAATAAGCGGTCGCCTGCCACTAGACTAACGTGGAATGTCAGAGTAGGAATAGTCCTTACATTACTTATGGGACAGGGGGTAACTTAGTCTGGTATTTGCATAGTTTTCAGGATAGACAATCATTTAAATGATCATATATCCATCCATCTTCTAAACCACTTATCCTTCTGGGTCACAGGGAGTCCAGAACCCAGGACAGGGGGCCAGCCCATCGCAGGCCACACTCACACAGCAGTCATTCACACATGCACACCTATGGGCTATTTAGTAATTCTAAGCCTCAGCATGTCTTTGGACTGTGGGGGGAAACCGGAGTACCCGGAGGAAACCCCACGACAACATGGGGAGAACATGCAAACTCCACACACATGTGACCCAGGCGGAGACTCGAACCCGGGTCCCAGAGGTGTGAGGCAACAGTGCTAACCACTGCACCCCATTTAAATGACTATTTAATGTTGTATCCTTAAATGAAACTTCTATAAATTCTATCTTCATGGAACCAGGGACCAGGTGCCTTATGATAAGTCCTCCCCTGACACAAGGAAACACTTAGATATCCTGCACATACAAACACTCATGCAGGTCCCCTACCTGTAGCTCTGCAGTCTGTAGTGCTGACATAAGAGCCTCTCATCCTCCACAGTGGAGGGGAAATTAAGTCAAGTGTCCAGGGCTCATCGCATCATGGAGGGGTTCTGCAGTTTTTTTTATTGTATTTCTTTGCTAAATCACAGTCAAATTCACAACTCCTGCAAAGGAGGGGCAGTATTTTGAATTTTCCACTGTCTTGGCCTGCCCCCTCGGCCCCACCCCCCTGCTCCGCCCCACCTCCCTGTTCCATCCCACCTCACCTCCAGGTCCCTCTGCATGTCTCACCCCTCGTCTCTGAAGTCAATATTAATCAGTGTGTGACTTAATTAGAGTGGTACAGCTAATTGAACACTGGCTATTGATCCTAGTTAAACAGGCTTGACCTAATTAACCCATGTGGAATAAAGAGCTGCCTCACCTGGTGCGTCTTGTTTGGAAGGACATGAGGACAGGCGGGTGCTATCTATCACGGGGCGGCTCTTCACGTCTGATGGGTTGAGACTTTCCCTGCCTCAGCAAGCTGGCCACTTTGGGTGTATCTGAGCCTGGCTGTCAGCCTGAACCAGTTCCACGTTACCTGTCAGCGCTTGTTGGTCTGTGTGTGTCACTGGGGCCCTTGCAGGTCTGTTTGCGTAGTATGAAGTGTATGAGTGATGGATTTCTCATGCTGCTGCGGAGCCGGCGGTGACAGGAGCGGCCCCGGGCCGCATTGCATAGCCTTACTCTGACGCACACGAGAATGTACGCTGTTGTGCAAATGTAGATAACCAGGTGATTAGATATCAGTGCCGTGCAAGTTATCACCATGCATGGGTGTGTGAGCACTGAGTCAGTCATTCAGTCCCAGCTCCCCCCCCCCCGGCTGTAGCGTGAGTAAACCCCTGACTACACCTGTTTCTACACACCTCACCCCACCCCTGCCCCCCCCCCCCACTCCCCCCCACCTCTTCCTGCCTCTTTTCTAGGCTGCAGTTTAGGTTCAGACTGTTTTTCTGGAAGCCACTGGTTCTTCCAGGTTTGCTCCAGTTCACTGGCTTGAGTTACTCTAATTCCATTTCTGTCTCTGATGATGATGAGTCAAACAGAAAGCAGACTATTAAGTATAAATGACAGTAAGAGCAAATCTGTGGATAAAGGAGCCCAGTGACTTTGATGGCTCTAATGGAAGGTTTACTTTTGTCTTTTTTTTTATCAAAGTACTCGTTCTGTTATTTGTAGCCCTATTGAATATTCTTCTGATACCTTTGCAATGACAAAAAATGGAAACTCGGCACTGCTGTCCACGTTCGCTTTAGCGTGTTACTCTTGTAGGCAGAGCACTGCTCAGAGAGAGTCTCCACCTCAGTCTCCACATTCCTCTTTATTCCTGCGTTTTCGCACTGTACTGACATATTTGCTCCCTTTTTCTTTCTTCATTCCCTGCCGCCTCGTTAATCATGTTCCTGTAGCTTTCCTGGCTCGCCCTGGATTTTCCCCGTTCGCCCAGTTTATCATGCCACCTCACCATGGCCTGTGATTCTGACTGTTTTTCAGACTGACAGATTAAAAAGATACACGGATTCTTGCCTTTTCTCCCGATTATCTGATCCCCCCCATCCCACTCCACCCCCATTCAACATTCCAGATCTTATCCTGAGTTTCTCCCCCACCAGACTCTATGATCTGCTACATATAATCCTTTTGCAGCAATGAGCAGAAACACAGATTAAGGAATCGGTAAAGCCTGCTGTTCTGTAGGTGTTTGTGAGTCTCGCCGAACGTCTCTCTTATCTGAGCTGATAACGATCCTTTCTTCAGCTCTGTCATTTTCTTTTGTCTTGTGTAGAAAGATTAAGATTAGATGGTAGCAGGGAGACTGAACAGCACGGGAAGCAGCCAGTGAGAGAGGAGCTCGCTGTGGTGTGTCAGAGGGCATTTCGGCGTGTGTGGACACGTGGGGGTGTCGCTGTACGCTTCCCAGGAAAACAAGGAGTCTTGCCGCTGTTGTAAACAATTCCCCGATCGGCGTGCTGCGTCCGCGCTGTGTGCTGGCCGCCGGGATGCTGCACGCTCCTGGTCTAGGGAGGCCCACTTCCCTCTCACAGGACTCTCACAGGACTCTTCCTACACCTAAGTATCCTTATGTACCTGCCTTCTTTCATTAAATTGTATTTATTAATTCATCAGTAAAGTTGCTGATAAGCATTTTCTTTTGTCATGTGTGTGTGTGTAGAATGATGGCAATTTGTAAGAGTTTCTTCTGTTTGTGAGAAACACTGGATTCATTTACATTTATATGTTGGGTTTTTGCTTGCAGCCTTTCTCTCTCTCTCATTTCCGATAGTTTGTGGTTCGGTGGCTTCTGCAAAGCGTGGTTGGTGTATTCCCACTATATTTTTGGAGGTTACTGCTGCCCCCTAGTGGGCAGACAAATCCCACACAAATTCACGTTAAAATGCAGAGTATGAGAGCAGCAGACGGCTCTGGTGTTATTTGGAAAGAGAGCATAGATGGCAGGTTCCTCCTGCTTCATGCATTCACAGTGAGCTCCAGCAAGCCCACTCCATGCACTGACAGTGACGATGCATGCTTCTCACACAGGACCAACCTCATTATGCAGGGTCCAGTGGGAATGAATAGAGGAGCACAGAGCCCCATGTAACCCCCCCACCCCCCATGAAGGGAGGTGCTGCAGATGTTAACTTTTTGCCTTCAGTTACAGGATTAAGTTATTTTTCAAAAGGATTTGAACACAAACTAATTTTAACAGAGCTTGTGGTAACATAGAAGTGCAGCCGACCTGTGAGCAGCGTCTGAATGGAGATAGGCTGTGTGCAGTGGCGCGTCTATCGTGTGTGTGTGTGTGTGTGTGTGTGTTCATCTGTCAGATGACTCTGTAAGACTGCAGCTTGTTTCCTTGCCCTCGTGACCCTGTGAAGGGCTGAGGCATTCCACAAGGACACACACAGGGGGGCTGGGCTGGTGAATATGAAGGCCCTCGGTCACGGGCAGTGATGCCACACATCCATCATGGCTGCCATCGTTGTATTAGTGCTCTCACATGACTGGCAGCCAATCCCCCGGGAAACACACACGCATGCGCATATACCCACCCAGGGTAAGCTTTATATCACCCAGCCAGATTCTCCTCCACTACGCTTAACCTTCCAGATGGTTCATATACACATGTTGTAGATTAGCATGGTCTGAAAGCCAGAGCTAAGCTCAGGCAAGCATGAAAGGCCGGGCAGGGAGGACAAGCGTGCAGGGGGTGTAACCAGCAGAGTGGGACTCTGCTCTTAGCAATGGTTTATAATTAAGGTCATTTGGGCATCCCGGAGTTTGGCTGGTTTTACTGGTGATGCCAGTATTGACAGATTCAGGCATCAGAGACAATGCTAATGTCATCTGAGAGTCAGGCCTCAGAGAAGATCTAATGTTAGCAGACAGTCAGGCCTCAGAGATGATGCTGCTGAAATGATGCTGTCATCTGAGACTCTTTATTAAAAATTCTCTCCCTAATACCCAAACTTTGAGGGCAGGGGTGTGGCAATGGAATTACCCCCCAGTAGGGAAACTGCAGTGGCTTTTATGTTTAATTATATAGCTTTTGACCTCCTTTTGTGGAATCAGACCATAAACAGATTTCAGTGTGTGTGCGTGTGGGGGGGTGATCCCTGGGATTGTTTATGGCCCCTGGAAAGTGCCTGGGGGGTGAAGGGCTGTTTGAGCTTTAAATCCCTCCTTTTACACGGAGCAGAAGCTTTTCAACAAGCCGGAGGCAGTGTGGGTACATGCAAGGCAGTGTGGGTACATGCAAGGCAGGGGACAGCAGCGAGTTTGCCTTGAGTTTACTGGCATTTCTTTTAATCTTCTTGAACGGAGGCAGAGGAGTGGAACTGGGAATAAGACATCTCTCTCCGGCGAGCTGTTCCAGCAGGTCGCTGAGGCTAATGGGGTGTCGGGATGGGGGCTGGGAGGCCGCAGGAGGCTCAGGGTCAGCCAAGCCAATGCCGGCCAGAAAATGGGAGTCGTCTTCTCCTTATCATTGTGGGCTTTGTTGCGTGTGAGCGGGACGCCTCGCCTGGCCCTTCGCACCCGGGTGACGTTTCCCTCAGCAGCAGAGCAATTTCCCGAGCAGGCCGCTTCGCCCTTGAGAAGAGAGCGGCCGGATCCCGTCTGTTTTACTTGGTGATTCCTCTGTACTTGTGATTACTGTTACGCCTCGGGCCAAACCACTGAGCAAAATGAATCAATGAGGCACCAGTCGCCCTCTGGCATGAAGCAAAGTCATGGACTAGATGTTGGGGGGGGGGGGGCTCTGTTTTTCTGTTTCTCAGTGTGTGCCTTAGTCCTCCGAGACTTCGAATGTTGGGAAATCATCTCTTCCTGTGCTGCCAAGCCCTTATAAATGGAGCTAAATGTAGTCTCTCTTCCCTCCTCCCTCATTTCAGATTCCAGTGGGACGATTACACAGTGAAGGTGCACATCAATGACTACCTGGACATCGTGTGCCCGCACTACCCGCTGGGCGTGCTGCCTTCCCAGGAGGCCGAGCGCTATGTGCTCTACATGGTGGAGCAGCGGGACTATAACGCCTGTCGGCCACAGTCCTACGAGCAGCTGCGGTGGGAGTGCGCCCATCCCTTCGCGCCCCATGCACCCGAGAGGTTCTCTGAGAAGTTCCAGCGCTACACGCCTTTCACGCTGGGGAAGGAGTTCCGACAGGGCGAGAGCTACTACTATATCTGTGAGTGTCCAGCATGTGGTAGGGGGCGGTTTGTGAGGCTGCTAACTAAGGGACTGGACTCACTGGATCGGTTTAATTGGGACTGACTCACTTAGTGAATTTTGTGTCAGATTAAAAGACTGGTACATTACCCAGATCCAGAAAGATTTCAGAGTAGGATAGCATCTTGACGGGTGCATCTGAGCTTCTGCCTCCTGCTCCCCCCACAGCAAAGCCCCTGCACCTCCATGGGTCGAATTGCCTGAGGCTTCGGGTGGATGTTGCAGGCCCCGCCGGTAAGACCATGCCTGTGCTGTCCGTATGAAGGAGTGCATGCAAGATGTGACCTTAACTGGGTTTATACAGGGGGCTTTTTTCTATATGCTAATTCTACACCTGACTATGTAAAGTAAATTTTGATTTTAGGTCCCCTGAAAAAATATGAGCCGTTGGTTTTGGGGTATCATTCCATTCTAATGCTGACTGCGTGTTGAATTTCCCATCTTTAAATTACCTACAGCTTTTCACATGAGACTTCAATAGCCAAACCCTAAATGAAAGCTATATGCCACATCTGGGATAAACTTCCTGCAAAAATATGAAAAGTCAGTCTTTTGTGCAGATAAGAGTGTATAGAGTTTCTCTGTAAATCCAACCTCTCCTCCTCCCCAGGGTCCCAGGAGTCAAGGCCAGGTGGCGGAGGTGTGCATAACTCATCCAACAGACTGCCTGCAGGTATGCCATCAAGATTTAGGCCTTTATGTAATATTCTGGAAACACTGTGTGCTCTTGGATGAACTGGAGAGGTGTTCGTATTGCACAACAAAATAAAGCCTTTATGCACTTTGAAGGCATGATGTGCAAATGATGTGCAAGTGTGCAAAAGGCCTAAAAACTACAAAACAATTTTTTTATTCTACCAAACATTATTTTTTGATTTTCTCTTAGGCATGTATTGATCCACTTTTCTGGTATTCTAGTCCAATCCATTCAGTATTTATGTCTGCTGATTCAGAGTCCCAGTCCCATACACATGAACATGTAGTGGGTGTCAGTGCATTCTCCATCTGAGTAAGCCTTGCCATTTCACAGTATTTCCTTATATGATGTTTCTGCCTAATTAGACGGTTACTTCCTTCACTCAAAAGGATGGCATTGCAAACATTGCAGGTAGCTCTTCCGCTACTTTCAGTTCCAATGTAAAGAATTTCCACATGGCTGGCATCTCCATAGTTTGTACTTTCTAGCCATGTACCTCAGGTTTCCTGTAGCATGTGACAGAACCTGACAGTCTGCGCAACTGATGTAAATGAGGTGGACGTGGGAAATTAAATAGATTGTTCTTTGGATCGGGCTGTGGTAGCTGATACCGATCAACTAAAAATGCCTGAATCGGCCCCAGTTCTGATCCTTGATATCAGCTCTGTACATCAATGTTTTCTACCTATAAGTGCTTTGAACGCTATGAAGACTGTTCTGAAGCTGCCCAAACTAACAATAGGAGACTCTGGATTATTAGAATTAGGCTCTCAAAACTATATTAAACGAATATACATCTGAAGTACTTGCAATGGGCTACCCCTTTATGCTAAATGCTAAACCTGTGAAATGAATTGTTGAAAACAACTTACATTGTGTCACTAACAATAGGACTGCATATCAGTGTTTGCCTTTGTGCTCATGTTTTCCTGTGGCCGGTTGCTGCATTTTCCCTTCCTGCACAGATGAGCCCATTGTCCTGCCCGAGGTGCAGAGGAGTGTGGCTGCTGGCTCCGGAGTGGCGACAGTGGCTGTTTCGTCTTTCCTGACATCAATGTCTGTCTTGCTATTGCTGCTACTGCGGTGAAGAAGTACGAACTCCTCCTGTGGGCTCATGGATTACAAATCTGCCCAATTTGGGGCAAAGAACAGTAGATGGGTCCCTCTGGCCCCATGCATAATGGTCAAACTAAAATGACAGTGATCCACGAGGCATCTAAAGGCTGTTTCATACCCCACTGCTGGTCACTGGAAGGAAACAGATTTATTTTTTTAAAGAAAATAAGAACAAGGCAAACTTTGTATGTGAAGGACTGGAATGATTTTTTTTAAAAGCTTTGATAGACTTAATAGAACAGCTATATTTCTGTCTACCTGTGTCACTTTTAAGAAGTGGATTTTTTTTGTTTGTTTCTTTGTTCGACAATCCAGCTTTTTCCAAACAAATTAATAGTTATCACAGAGAGATATTAAAAACTGGAACAAAATTCCGGACTTGCCTCTGATCCACACAGCAGTCCATTCTGTAACTGTGCTCATGCATATTTTAGCATGGAATGTATTTAAATTCCTAATGATCGACACTTACAATGACTGTCATAATTAGAACCGACTGTGACTGTCGCCCTGCTGATGAATATTCATAATAGGCTGCTTTTTCCAGTGCTTGAGTTAAATGTAGAGCAGGACTTTCCAGCGATTTTCTTTTCCAAAGAAAAATCCTCCTGTCTTCTTTGTAAATTCCATGTCCTGTGTTTTAGGTGCATATGTTTAACTGAGAACTAGTGTGAGGTAACTCAATGCAGCGTGCAGTTTGGTGGGGGGGAGGGGTAATCCTTTTGCAGAATGGACCAGCAATCGACAGCTGCTGCATGGAATATAGAATGAACAGACAGCATATGAAGGTGTTGCACTTTCACTGGCTCAAATACACAGTAAAGAACAAGATATGTAGGATAGGCCCTCTGAGGAAGAGGAAATGACCTTCCCCAGGGACGGGGGAACTGGGGCTCTTACGGGGAAAGGCAGACGAGCTGTGTGACTAGAGTGAAGCGCAGCTGGCCTCGTTTTTGCTTGATGAACCTTCAGGAAAATCATTTCACAGCACACACACTTGCAGATTGGCACTGTGCTACGTTACACAAATTAGCAGGGTTAAACTGGACTGGGATCATGAATACATGGGCTCCTTACTAACTTGTACAATTGTATGTAAGATGTTAAATATGTACATAGAATATTATATGAAAGGGTTTTGATAAATAGAACTAAATGTGAAACTGGCAAATAAATTTTTTTATTAAAAATGAAAATTTAGTTTTGTTTGTCTATCTTCAAACCAAACCTCTGCTCAGCGTTAAACAGAATTTAGCTGTGTAGATCGGTTCTGTATTTTTTTTTTTCTTTGTTAATTTCATATCCTAGGCATATTTAAAGTGCTGTTTAAAATGTGGAGTTCATGAAAGTGTGAGTAATATGGTGATACTTGTGCAGTTTTTAGCTGCCAAAGTGAAAATTTTTGAAGGCTTTAGAAAGCCTTGAATTAAAGTTTGAGTTTATGCAGATTATAGTTTTTGCCATTTCTGTTTAGTCGTTCAGGATTTTATGATTCTGTGATCACAGAAATTGATGCATTTTTTGCAAGAATTTTCAAGCAGCAGTATATCTTTTTTCAAATTATATATATATATATATATATATATAGACAACAGTGACCCAAAACATTATGACCACCACCCCCCACACCTATCATGACACATTACACCCATGATTATCATGAAAATCATCTGCCATTTGTGCCACATTCATATGTTTTTCCCTCCTCTGAACATGTGCTCACTAGGGCTGACCATGAGCAGCCCACAAGCCTTGTTGTCACCTAGCCATAATGATTTGGCCCTTGTCAAGATCATTTTTCTCTGCTTTCAGCATGTCAACTTCAAGACCAGTACCGAATGTTAGCTAAGGGTATCTAAGGGTGTACTCATACATGGCCCGGATACCTTGTACTGTGCCTGAGCTCAATTGCCACTCCCTCGCTGCACTGTGCTCACACTGTACTTAACATTCTGGGCCTGAGCAAGGTTTCATCATCACTGTGAGACATTCTGTGAAAAGATAGAAAGTGCTATGCACAGCACAATGGAGTTTATGGTTAATGTCTTTATTTTGTGGCTTATTTGAAGTCTTTTAGGCCATAATGACACACTGCCCACTTACAGATTTATTACATATGCAAGTCTGCGATTTTCATTTAGTCATGCTGCACATATCTGGTATTTTACCAAAAATCTCTTAAGTTTTTGTGTTTTGCATCTAGTTGTTCCAGACATTTACAGAAAATGCTGCACCTCTAACTGCCATGTTTGTTAAGTGTTTGTCACTACCAGATCTGTACAGCCTACCCGATCTGTTCCTTCCTGATCCAGTTCATGTTTAGTGTACATGCATGTTTTTCAAATTATTGCATTGTGGGGACCAGATTTCCCCACAATGTGATAAATCCTGTACCTTAATACTTGAGGGAGGTTCCTACAAGGTTAACCTAAATTTTATTAAAATGGTCGGTCCCTCCAAAGATATGAATAAGTGTGTGTGCCAATTGCATCAATGACGTCACATCTGTGTTCCATAGTCGGACCACACACTGCATCCATATTGTGCCAAATGAACCATTCCCAGGTCCACTTCTTCAAACATGCTCAGGCTTGGCACGTATCTCCTAGTGTGAGTACACTCAAACATATCTTGACACACACCGTTTTTACTAGATTTTATTTGATTCATATGGTCATAATGATTTGGCTTATTGTGCATGCCCCCACAAAGAGATAAAAACCTGTTATTTTTATGTTGTGGGAACCACCTTTTCGGTCCCCACAAGGGAAAATTCAACTTTATAAAAAACTGTGACTATTATCAAAAAAACTAAATAAGTCAAAAGGCTTGTGTTTTATTTAGCTACTTATGGTTAAGGTTAGGGCTGGATAGGGGTTTAGTCATTTTTGGGATTCATGATAAACTGTCATCTCTTGCGTCCGTCCTTTACCTGACTTGTTTCTGGTCGTTCCCAGTGTCTCTTGCTTCATCTTGTTCTTGTGTACTTTTGCTGTTTTAGAAATTTTGAACCTGGAAGCAACCTGCCATCTCACCTTCTGCCAGCAAAACCAGAATTCATATATGCATACCTATATACAGCTCTGGAAAAAACTGAGACCACAGCAACATTTTTAGTTTCACTAAAATTAGTGAAACTAAAAATTAAATATACATGTTATTGCAAATTCCAGCCTGGCTCTTCCCCGCTTCTCATTGATGACAGGCTTCCTCTTTGCTTTATGGGTCTTTAAGGGCTTCTAGGGGTCATAGCAGTGAACTTCACACCACTTCACATTTCCCATTCTTTTTGAAGGTCAATTTATGTTATCCTCTAATTCATGAGACCCTGTTGTATAAGTTGGCAGCCATCCCTGGCATTAGAAAATCGCTTCTGCCCTCCACCTGGCTGGTATTTGGTCATTACCAGTGTCTCCTTCTTCACCTTGTTCTTGTGTACTGCTGACTTAGAAACTTTGAGCCTAGAAGCATCCTGCTGTGCAGTGTAGCCTTCTGCCAGCAGAACAAGGATTAAAGCAAGACTTAAGAATGCAGATTTAAAAAAAAAAATATATATATAAAATGGTTTCTTAGTTTTTTCCAGAACTCTGTGTGTGTGCATGTGTGTGTTTTGCCTGTACACTCCAGGATAGGCTCCAAACCTCCTGCGACCCTGAATAGGACAAGAGGTTTCAGAAAATGGATGGATGGGTGGATATCTCACGACAAGGTTCAACTTTTCACATTGATGTATTTTGGAATGATGGTTTTCCGAAGTAGCTTTTATTTCACAATGCCATTTTTCATAATCCATCCATCCATCCATCCACCCATTAACTCCCGCTTGATCCAAGGTTGGGTCACAGGGGCAGCAGTCTCAGCAGGGAAACCCAGACTTCCCTCTCACCGGCCACTTCTTCCAGCTCCTCCAGGGGAATCCCAAGGCGTTCCCAGGTCAGTCGAGAGACATAGTCCCTCCAACGTGTCCTGGGTCTTCGCCGGGGCCTCCTCCCAGTGGGACATGCCGGAACACCTCACCTAGTAGGCGTCCAAGAGGTATCCTAATCCTTGATGCCCAAGCCACCTCATCTGGCTCCTCTTAATGCAGAGGAGTCCCTCCCGAATGACCAAGCTCCTCACCCTATCTCTAAGGGAGAGCCCAGCCACGCGGCAGAGGAAACTCATTTTGGCTGCTTGCACTCGCAATCTCGTTCTTCCGGTCACTACCCACAGCTCGTGACCATAGGTGAGGGTAGGAACGTAGATCGACTGGTAAATCGAGAGCTTTGCCTTTTTGGCTCAGCTCTTTCTTCACCATGACAGGCTGATGCAGCACCCGCATCACTGCTACCGCTGCACCGATCTGCCTGTCGATCTCCCATTCCATCATTCCCTCACTCGTGAACAAGACCCCAAAATACTTAAACTCCTCCACTTAGGGGGGGACCCCATCCCCAACTCGGAGAGAGCATTCTACCCTTTTCCGGCTGAGGACCATGGTCTTGGATTTGGAGGTGCTGATTCTCATCTCAGCCGCTTCACACTCGACTGCAAACTGTCCCAGTGAGAGCTGAAGGTCACGGTCCGATGAATCCAACAGAACCAAATCATCTGCAAAAAGCAGAGACCTAATCCTGAGGTCACCAAACCGGACACCCTCAACGCCCTGGATGCGCCTAGAAATTCTGTCCATAAAAACTATGAACAGAATCAGTGACAAAGGGCAACCCTCACCGGAAACGAGTCCGACTTATTGCTGCCCATGCGGACCAGGCTCTAGCACCGGTCATACAGGGAACGAACAGCCCTTAAAAGGAAGCCCAGCACCCCATACTCCCAGAGCACCCCCCACAGGACTCCCCTAGGGACACGGTTGAATACCTTCTCCAAGTCCACAAAACACATGTAGCCTGGTTGGGCAAACTCCCATGAACCCTCCAAAACCCTGCGGAGAGTATAGAGCTGGTCCAACATTCCACGGCCAGGGCGAAAACCACACTGCTCCTCCTGAATCCGAGGTTCGACAATCCGGCCGACCCTCCTCTCCAGAATCCCTGAATAGACCTTACCAGGGAGGCTGAGGAGTGTGATCCCTCCATATTTGGAGCACACCCTTCGGTCCCCCTTCTTAAAGAGGGGAACCACCACCCCGGTTTGCCAGTCCAGAGGCACTGCCCCCGATGTCCACACAATGCTGCAGATGCGTGTCAACCAGGACAGCCCCACAGCATCCAGAGCCTTAAGGAACTCTGGGTAGATCTCATCCACCCCCAGGGCCCGGCCACAGAGGAGCTTTTTAACCACCTCAGCGACCTCTGCCCCAGAGATAGGGGAGTCCACACCCAAGTCCCCATACTCTGCTTCCACGTTGGAAGACGTGTCGGTGGGATAGAGGAGGTCTTCAAAGTATTCCCTCCACCGACCCAAGACGTCCCAAGTTGAGGTCAGCAGCACCCCATCCCCATCATAAATAGTGTTGATGTTGCACTGCTTTCCTGCCCTGAGCCGCCGGATGGTGGACCAGAACCTCCTCGAAGCTGTCCGGAAGTCATTTTCCATGACCTTGCCAAACTCCTCCCACACCTCAGCAACCACCGAAGCCACATGAGGTAAACCTCAATGTACAGGTGCCCAGCCAGGGGGCAATAAGTCACTCTCTCCACGGGCAACTCCAGAGTGTAAAAGGGTCCAACCTCCTTCAAGGAGACTGGTTCCAGAGCCCAAGCCGTGCGTCGAGGTGAGCCCGACTATATCTAGTTGGAACTTCACAACGTCGCACACCAGCTCAGGCTCCTTCCCCATCAGAGAGGTGACATATGTCCCTAGAGCTAGCTCCTGCAGCTGAGGATCGGACCGCCAAGGTCCTCGCCTTTGGCCACTGCCCAACTCACATTGCACCCGACCCCTATGGCCCCTCCTATAGGTGGTGAGCCCATTGGAGGGGGATCAAGCTGTGCCTGACCAGGCCCCATGGGTGCAGGCCTGGCAACCAGGTGCTTGCCATCGAGCCCCACCCTCAGGCATGGCTCCAGGGGGTGGGCCCGGTGACCCACGTCCGGGCAAGAGAAACCCTGGATCCAATATTTTTCTTCTTCATTAGGGGTCTTGTGAGCCGCACTTTGTCTGGTTCCTCACCCAGGACCTGTTTGCCTTGGGTGACCCTACCAGGGGCATAACTCCCCAGAGAACATAGCTCCTGAGATCATTGAAACAAGCAAACCTTTCCACCACGATAAGGTGTCGGCTCCTGGAGAGAACTTTTTATAATGACAGTAAAAATAAAATTGAGTAGAAATAAAAATGAGAACCGAAATGTGATATTTTTTTTTATGTGACATAAGAATAAATACACAAAGTCATTACATAGGTTTCTTTCTTCACTGGCAGTAGTTTAAAAATCTTAATTCTGAACTTTTTTTTTGCTAATTTATGCAAAAATGCATACAGAACTTTGCAAGTAGAATCACAAATTTTGAGAAAAGCAGTTCATGATTTGCAATGATGAGGGGAACACATGTCGCTCTCTTCACCACCTAGTTATGGCTCTGATAGATGATATTTACATGGAGAAGAAACAAGCAAGACTCAGGAACCAAGAGGAAGAACCTCAGACCATTTTATTAAAGAAAAAAGTTACTTGAAACTACTTGTACAAAAATGTTGAACTTGCATCAGCCGATGAATGGGGGGGGGGGGGGGGGGTCACATAACCTGGGAGTCATTGTGCCTGTGGAACACGAGCTCCGAGATCTCATCTTTCTTCCATTTCCAACGTCGTCTCACTGCTTCCCCTCTCTATCTACCACTTCTTTGTCCTTAATCACTAGCTACAGTCATTGAAATAAAAGCTAGTATCTTTATAATGATGCAAATCAGTTGGAATATATCTAAATGTAGCACATTACAGATAGGGTGAACAGCAATAAGGGTGTAATGGTGAAGGGTGTAACTATTACATTTAGGGGGATTTTTTTATTTCCAGTTATTGTTGTTCAAGTTAAGAAAGAGCTAATGGCCCTGTTAGGTAACGGAGCATTTGAAAGCTGACGTTTGCAGTATTCTGCATGTCAGCTGTTCATTCATACACTTTTTATACCGTAATTCAGTCAAACTTAATATTTATACCTGACTCTTTCATTCATTTCCTGATCTCCTCTATCCTTCTTTGCCAGTCCTCGTTCCTCTCTGCAGGTCTCCATCTGCTTGTTTGGGTCCTTTACAAAACCTGCATTTCTTTGCCTGGTCCTCTCAGCTGACCTACGACTAGAACCTTCAACACTGAAACCGAAGAGCCTTGGGCATGCTGGCCTTACTTGTCACTTCTATTTTGTAGAACATCAAAGAAAAAAAATATGAAAAAAAAAAAAATGAAGCCATTTCTGAAAAGGTAAAGAGATTAGACTGCAATTAGAGTGTAAACATGCGAATGTTATTTAGGGCCTATGAATGATGCTCACCCCAGGGGGGCTGATTTATTGAAACTGCGCATAACGCCTGAATAACAGTCATTTTAAATATGTGCATTTATTGGCTTATTTGTAAGTCATCAATTGGTGGCTGCAATCTTACAGAAAATTAAATCAGTTATTTAGAAGCAAACGCTAGTTCAGCCAGACCAGGGCAGGAGACTCTGGAACTAAAAGAACCTCCCCCACGCTGTTCCAATGCAGTAAGCCTAGAAATGTTGCCATGGGAACAGGCCACTTTGTCCCACAGGCGTACTGAAAGCATGCAGCTCAAGCCTATTGTATTTCCAACAGCCAGGAATGTAGGAATTGCTTGTTAAACACCCTGCTACAGGGCATTTTTGACAGCTGGGCACTGATTGATTTTAAGTGTTAGTCGCCATCAGCAGTCTCTTTGGGAATGTGAGCACAGACAAAAGAGCACAGCCAGCGGTCCGTAACTGTGTGGTCTCCAGAATAAGGCAGTGTGCTGCTAAGCCTAGTATTGTGGGTTTGGGCCCCATCTGGGCTGAACCTCAGCTTTCTAAAGTGGCATGAAGATTAAGAACAGAGTCAGAACATTTAGGTTTCATAGCGATTTAGTAAAATATCAAACTGCATACAAATATTTTCAAAGATTAATTATATAAAATAATATTAATAATAAAAAACCTTAAACCCTAATCCTACCAACTAACTACAGAGCCAATGTGTCAGGCTGTTGCACATGAAGACACATTGCTTGTAGATGTCCTGCATAGGATTTTGCCATCTTCTTCACTAGTTTTCCACGCCTTAGTTGCATATCTAACCCTGATTCCTAACCTCCCCATTCATACGTCACAGGTTCTAAGAGAAATGCATGATGTCACCCTCCCAGCAGTAAGTTGCAGCCTCCAGCCATAAAACAGGTGATTATGGCTGTGAATATGGATGCCTGCCAGGACTGTAAGCATTGAAGCACACAATTAATTTTCTCCTGACATATTCTATGTGTCCTCTGCATACTCACTTCTCATCTTCTCATCTTGCAGATGCCACAGTGATGCCGCTTGGGCTGGTTCGACCCTCTTCTCTCTGCAGAAGTAACTGATACTGCAGGCCCAGGGCTCACAACGCCCACACAGAGTCACAGTGCCCTCATCCATGTTGACCCCCTTCCTGGTTTCTACACCCCAACAGCCTCTCAAACCACAAGCATTAATTTAAGCTATTGTGGTGCGATCTGTGCCATCAGGAGACCTCAGCCTGCATTGAATTTAACAAACCTCCATCCGACATCTGCATCTAGTATCTGATTCATATGATGATATTTCTTATGTATCAGGTCAGATGCAGCTAAGTGAGTCAAACCCGGACGAAAGATCTCACACGGCAATGACTTACCGTTAATGACTGGCAGAAGCGAGAGGATGCCCAAACCAAGGCATATGGTAAATTCATATTCATATTTCCACAAATAATGAAGCTCAAAGATTATTACTCAGACCACAATAAGTGCTGGTACCTGTATATTCAGCTACACATTTTTTTTAAAATTTTGGGATGCACTGATTATATGGACTTATTCATCATGGACACAAAAACATGTAGAAACTTCCCTTTATAGCTACAGATAACTGCATTAACACATAACAAGTGACTGATTCCTGTCACAGAACAAGACTTTCAGTTCATCTGTCCCACAGGACAATGAGATTCATAACGAGAGTTTGGAAAAACAACATCGCTTTACTGCACATCTCAATGCCAAGTCATACTGGATACACCAGGGACAACGTGATCTTCCAAAGAAGGAATGTGATCTCATATCACAGACTACAGTTCAGAACTTCAGTCCTTTCTTCTGAAGGTCCTGCTTGGCTTCCTTGATCTGGGCCTGCAGTTCCTGGGCGGCTTCATTACAGTCATTAAAGGTAGCCACCCTGTAGCCCACTGTGGCCAGAGAGTAACAGCCAAACACCACCAGCAGATAGACTGGCATGGGCCACGCCACCTCTTTGTACACCAGCGGCAGCTTCAGGTGCAGCGGGTCGAAAGTCAGCAGCCCCCAAGTGCACATCACCACCAAGATGCACAGCAACCACTCCAGCAGTTTGGTCATGATGAAGAGTCCAAATGGGATGTGGGGAGCTCAGAATCACTAGTGGACCTGGCAAAGTGAAACAGGATTTCAACAAATTTACCCGGAAAACTATATTTCTCTCTATTACTCCAAATGTATTTGGCAAAAGCTGCAAGCTATAAACTCCTCAGTTAACTGAACATTCAGATGCTGGGTCAGCTGATGCTGCATGCCTAAATATACCTTTACTTCAGTTGTATAAAAACGTAGAGTTTCAACCTGTAGGTTTTCTATTCAATTAACCAGATTAGATTAGACAAACTTTATTGATCCCAAGGGATATTTTTGTGCATATAGCAACATGGTACATACAGCACAGAAAAACATACATGTAATGTAACAGACCAAGTGCAAAGACAGTGCAAGCAACAAACATAACTCAGGCATGAAGGATACAGCAGAAAAAAACATGCGCAAAGCCATCAGGATTAGCAACCTCTACGTCCAGTTAGCTGGCCTGCTAACTGGCAGCTACCATACTCAGGATTTCTATCAGTTTAATAAATATATTCTGCATCACCTACTCATGTACTCATGTTACTCAGGGCACAGACATACAGCTGGGGTCTCTTCTCTGCAGCAGTAACTGACACCACAGGCCTGGGGCTTAAAACTCCTACATGGAGCCTCTCAAACCGCAAGCATTAGGTTAAGCTCATACAATGTGATCAGTATGGCAAGACAAATTGTCTTTTAATAATAAAAATAACATTCTAACTAATAAAAATGTAATTTTTACTAGAAAAAATATCATTTTAATTAAAACGAACTATATTTTTACTAGGAAAAAATAGGTCAGTTTTTACTCATATATTTATACATATATTTCATTGAATTTTTGCCTCACATCCAAAATTCCAGAAGTCATATCGCTGATATCATTAGTTCAATTTTGACTAGTACAAACTAATATTGCAGATATCTGCTTCTGCATTTTGACTAGTCACAAATCCAGGTCTACATATCCATAATTCATTAGTAAAAATGTAATTATAGATATCTGCAGTTATATTTTAGAGATCGGAAATAAATGTCTTAAATGTGAATTTCTACTAGTAATAACTTACTAGTAAAAACTGAATTAAAGATATCTACAATACTTTTTACTGGCAAAAATTGAATTTTGGATAAGAAAGGCAAAAATTCTATGGAAGTAAATAGTAACATATTACTACTTAAAAATGCGTTATAGATATCTATAATATAATTTATTAGTAACAACACAGTTCTTCCTAGTAAATTCTTATTAGTCAAAATTGATTAATAGATCTTAAGAAATATTCATAATAGCAAAAAAGTAATTTTTTACTAGTAAGATCATTTGTACTAGTACATTTTAAGTGAAGCTGAGTCTTATCTGATGAAAAGACAACTAGGCTTGCCATTCGATCAGTGCTATCAGGAGTCCTCAGTCTACACTGAATTTCACAGCCAAGTATCTGACACTGCATCTTAATATCTGACTGGTGTGATAATATTTCTTAAATATCAGGTAAGGTACAGGGAAGCAAGTCAAACCCGGACGAAAGATCTGACACAGCAAGGACTGGGTGTTAAAATCTGGCAGAAGCGACGGGATGCCCAAATCATGATACATCTGTTGGGACATGGCAAATACAGAGCTGTATGTGTAATCAGAAAAAAAGTCTAGATTATATCTAGATTAATTCACTGCACACAGAAAAATGTAGACATTAAATACTACATCAGTATACAGTAAACTAAAGAAGTCCGGTCAGGTCTAAGAAGCTCCACGTCACTTTATCTAGCTAGCTGGCTAACGGCAGCTACCTTATTCTTATACCTTATAAAGATACTACCATTGTTCTATATTGCACATATACAACAATGTATTTTCGTGCATTAAGTAAGCATTCCGGGAACATACCCAGCAAACCCAAGACAAACTATACAACATGTTTCAATTAATAAAAAACTACCGCAGCTACCGCCGTCACTGGCTTACCACTTCCCAGTCCCATGTGAATGACGTCACGGACCTGGAGTGAATTGTGGGATTTGTAGTTGGCATTTAAACAAGCTCATGTCATACTCTCTATTCTCATTTGACTAAAACTGAGACTTTGGTTGTAACGGAAAAGCCAGTTCATTCAAATTCTAGCTTCCGTGTTCTTTAAGGTGAATTATTCAGCAAATCAGAATCAGCTTTTAGTAGTCATCTGTTGCCCTTTTGCGTTTGGAGTATGTTTTGGTATGCATTCACCATTCTTGTCACATTAACATCTACATGCTGTAGGATAATAGATTCATGGTAAAGAAAAGTCTTTACACGTGGCACATACAAAGAACACACAGTGATTAGAATGAGGTACAACTGAACAACAAGAAATACAAGACAGAGATGCTTGACTATGGAATGTATGTACTAATGTGGAATTCAGCAGGCTAAGCCACTGTGCCTGTGATCGGAAGTTTACCAGTTTCGCCTGGCTTCAGCAGAAGAATAATATCTAAGTTTATCTTCAGCATCTCCTTACGATTTCTCATTAGATTGCAGGGAAACAATGACACTTATTGGTCTGCTGCTGCACACTGTCCCTCCAAAATAACCATTAACTACAGAATAAACAGGTAATCTTATCCTCAAAGAGCCAGGGGGTGTTTCACAAAGTTGGGGGGGGGGGGGGGGCTGTTCCACGAAGCAGAATTTCTCAGTTAGCTTAGTTACCTTAAGGTACAAGTAATGATCATCCAATAAGAGTTTAGGTAAGGAGCATTCCAATTGGACAATCATGACATTCTGCTTAAGTTAACCCAGCTACATGAAAAAACCCCCAATATGTAAGCAGGTTTTTGGAATAACCTTTAGGTCAGCTATTCAAACCCAGCTGTAAGAACTCTTTAGCCAATCAGTTTGTAATCTAATGTGGGACTTGCAGCAAAAACCTGCACACACACAATGGTTCTTTCTGGATAAAACTGGCTACCCATGGATGGTGTTCCATGAAGCAGGATTTCTTGCTTAGGTGGGTAACTTATCAGATTTAAAGTAGTCTGGGCTGAATGTAAGAGAAAGAAGATAAGGTTCAAAGATAGACTACCTTAAATCCAATAAGTTATCCAGCTAAGCAAGAAATCCTGTTTTGTGGAAGACCCCCCTGAACTATAGGATATTTTCCTTATCTGACACAAGTCAGTCATATGCAGAGACGTAGAGAGAGTCGTGTCAACAGAAATTCAAAATACTAGATCATCATGTGGTTTATGTGGACTTCAAATAGTTCCAGGAAGTGCTTGGCGGTCCATTTGAATGCATTAAATACAGAGAGATAGAACAGTGATTTCTGGCAATTAATAGTCATTAAATACAATGATTTACAATACTGATGTAGTCCATCAAGGTTACCTGCCTTGTTGACATATTCTAGGCCAGAGGTCAGCAACCTTTTTAAAGCAAAGAGCCATTTTCTCCTAAATGTCTGACCCAAGATTTACAAAGAGCCACAATGGGTAAAGAAGGGGGATTGAGATACGATTTTTCAATGTGATATGTGCATTTAACACAAAAATAAAAGTGCAAGTACTTACAAAAGCGATTATAGAAAAACTTTTTTTTGTGGGGGGGAGAGTGGGGCATCTCTGGTTTAACAGCGCAAAGGTGACTAACAGTACAACACTGATTAGTTGTGTAGCGATAGTCTTCACCCTCATCCTTTCGTTTGGCTCTGTAGTCGTCTGCTCTTCGTTCTCCACTTCACTACTTGTAACTCTGCTGACCGAGCAGTGCAAAATGTACTCACCACTCCGAATTCAGCTGGCTATAAATCAGAGAAAATCAGAGAAAATATAATAATTTTTACGAAGACCTGGGAAGGCATGGTGACGATTTATTAAAAAAAAGTATTTGAAAGAATTATGAATCCCAATAAACATTGAAGCATACATCCAATCTCAGGTTCTTAAGAAAACTCCAGAAAGCATACCATTTAATCAGAGACGTAATCTCGTTTTAGCAAATGAAGATGTAAATTATGCAGTTAAGACGTAACACCTAGAAGCGTGCGACGGACTGCCTCATTCACATATAGGTAAGTAAATATGTAAACGAAAAATAATAATATTAACCTATAAATAAATGATTTATCTTTACAAAAGTATTATCATAATATGTTAAGACATGAAAATGTGAATTCATCTATCATTATAAGAAGAGTCTTAGCCATGTGGTAAAAGACCCGTAGGTTGCCAACCCCTGTTCTACACTTACTTTGGTTACAGTGTCTGTTGCTGCTGTTTATTGCTTTGGATTTATGTTTTCTTTGCATATAATCTCCACCATGGTTTGCTAGGCTACGTGGGGATGCTCCAGTCATTGAGAGAAAGCTGTAGAATTGTACAGTTTCTCCAGTGACATGGAGAGGAGAAAAAAAACGATTGTCTCAAGTCAGCAGGAGAAATTTCAGTGTAACTAAAGATTGCAAAAAAAGTGTGGTAATCATGTTTAAATGCTGCATTTACAGACCACACCTTTGGGAAATTTAATGTTTGGTTTATTAAAAGTAAGGGACCGGGAAAAGCTTGCAAAACCCAGGGAGTTGTGATCACATGCTAATATATTATACCTAATATTTAACTGCTGTCACTCTGCAAAAAAAAAAATGTTTCGAAGCCTTTTTTGTATAATTCCACAACGTTGGATGAAATAGAATTAAGAGAACGTAATTTACCATTAATAGGCTTCTCATGGGTAATGTTATGCGTTGCTAACTATATCCAATATTTTAACTTTATCTGTTAATGTTTCCTAAATATGATATTTTAGTAGGGGGTAATTCTCTAAATGTTTTAATGCACATGTTAATTTGATACTGAGGCACTGATAATATATAATCCGATTTTTAAACCTTCTTACCCTTTTTAAGTGTATCACAAATGATCTATCCTGCAGTAACTCTATTGTGCTGTTAGTATTTGATGCTACCCTCCAGGAACTATTGAGAAATTCCTCAATCCACCACCCTATGAAAGTGGTGAAAGTGGGTCCATGTTCCATGACTTAGCTAAAGGTCAGGGGCTGTGGATCGCTGGTTTCTGGTTTCAGTGCTCTGAATTGCATCATTGGACTTGGTACTCCAGTACTGGTGGTGTTGTTAAGAAGATCGTTCATATCCTTGTGGGCAGACACTGGAGGCTCCTACAAAACTGCAGGGTCCAGTGCCCAGTTTGTTACCACAGACTTGTTGTTACTACTCTGAAGATTCAGCTTCAGTCGAGTAGACTACCACCTACTAGGAGAATGAGGCTGGACCTGGCCAGACTCCCAGATCAGGCTGTGAATTTGTACACAGTTTGTATGAGGAACTTGCAGAAATGGGTGTGACTGCCGTGACAAGACCTTGAAAGTTGCTGAAGATTGTGTTAATCTTGCCAGTGTTCCCAGGAGGTGCGATATGCAGGACGCTCTGGATATTATCAAGAGCAGTCCGCAGCAGACGGCTTGATGGCAACTCTAGTTTGTACTGGGAACTGAGACGGATGGCTGCAAGGGCTCTGAGGGCAGGAAGCGTTTTTTAAAGAGATCTGTGAGCATGTGACACAAATGGACATGGGTCACTAGACTCATTACAGAGGAATCGAGGCATTACACAAATCCAAATCTGTTCTGCAGAGATTGCATGGGTGGTGAATCTACCGTTGATTGCATCCTGGCACTGACGGTTCTTATCAAATACAAATCAAAGTCAAAGTCAAAGTGAACTTTATTGTCATTTTTCCATATACACGTATACAGAAAAACGAGATGGCGAAGTTCAGTCTCAGAATATATATATAATTGAATTTTTACACATAGTGTAAGTTGACACAGTAGTCAGGAGATACTGAGAAAAAAAGACAATTCTAACTAAGTCGTCAGAGACCAAAGAAGAGTGCAAATGAACTGAGAACTATTTTAAGTACAATGGCAGTAAATGCTAACAGCTTTGTGGAGCATAGTACAAAATAAGATTGTTTTGTGCAATATGATTTTTGTGCAAATACAGTATAAATACAATATGAAATCTGTGTGCAAATACAGTATAAATACAGTGTGATATTTGAGTGAAAATACAGTATAAATACAGTATAAATAGTTTGATATCGGTATAATATCAGAGGGTGTAGCAGCTCAGTTTAAAAAAAAAATTGAAAACAGTGTAGGTCAGGTGGGTTAAGAGAGGGTTGAGGTAGATTGGAGGACCCTGGGGGGCAGTATGGTGTGATGCTGCAGAATCTCTTCCTGGATGGCAGCAGGGTAAACAGTTCATGTGAGGGGTCCTGCACAGTGCTGCAGGCTTTTGAGCTGTCCTTGTGGTCCTTGTGGTGAATGTGTCTTGTAGTGATGGGAGAGGCACCCCGATGAGTAACGCTCTCAGTGGTGCCTCTATAGAACGTGGTGAGGATGGGAGGGGGGAGGCTTGCTCGTTTCAGCCGCCGCAGGAAGTGTAGTCTCTGCTGGGCTTTCTTGATTAGGGAGATGGTGTTGGTCGTCCATGGGAGTTCCTCTGTGATGTGCACCCCATGGAGATGTGAATATTGCCAATCTTTTTCGATGTTCTAAGGCGTTCGACTCAGTTGATCAAGCTGCCGTGAGGGACATCCTGAGATGGTCGGAAGAACTGATATAACAAAAAGATCAGAATGGCATGAAAAGAAATTTAAAAAGTATTTTGTTTAATATAGTAGGACATCACGCATATTCTGTTTTACATGGTACAGTTATTGCAAGCAAAGGATGTGCAACTAAATATTAAGTATTGTTCACTTTAATCTGTTTCTATACTTTTGCTCACCTAAAAATTTGGTGTCCCATTACAAACGATGATATCATTAACATTGTTTAATATATCTAGATGTAAATACCCGAAAATAAAAGCTGAATTACTGATTTACTGTCTCATATTCATTGTTTCAGTGTACAGCAAAAATAAAGGAATTGACCTCACTGGTGGAGGGAACTGTATATGACTATGTCATACTTTGTGTATAATTGTGTATATTTATTGTGATGTAGACAAACTATAATACATTTCAAATGAATATAATCTTAAATTATTTACTACCTAAGAAGCAGTGTAATCAGACGCTAATGCAGTGTGGGGATGCAGTGTGGGGATGTAGTATGAAACTTCCACATATTCAAAGAAAGGGGCGTACAGGATACGGAGGTCAGTGTGCGAAAGGCAGAGGCATAAACATTATTTGGACAAAGAAAAGTCAGTTCCTTCTTGTTTCTGGCTCACGTGCTCCTTTGTTCTCAGTGAGAGTAACAGTATGCGTGACTGCTGCACTGTGGGAACGGCGCTTTGCTCTGTGAAAGCCTCTGTTTTTCACTCCCTCACTATGGCCACACAGGAAGCCTACACACAAACAGCTCTGGCAGACACAACAGTTGGGAGACAGCAGATCAGTCGGCAACTCATACCAAAGCAAGTAGGGCCTACTTATATCAAAGCCTGGGCGGGCAGGTGGAGGGATCAGCCTACTAAGTAAATCATGAGAAAAAACTGAAACACTAAGCACTGAGGTAGTGGGAGTGAGTGAGAATTTGGACAGGGAGCACTGGGGTAATGAGTAGGGAGTGAGTGAGAATTTGGACAGTGAGCACCAAGGTAGTGAGTAGTGGTGAATGAAAATTTGTACAGTGAGCGATGGGGTGGTGAGTAAGGGGTGATGATAAAGATTTGGGACAGTGAGCACTGGGGTGATGGGCAGAGGGTGAGTGGTGAGGTACTGAATATGTGGAAAGTGTACAATACAAAACAGGGAGACAGTGACAGCTGCCTAAACACCAATACTGACACAGGTTACTGTAGTTCTGCTAGTGAATTGTGCATCTTGAATATCCTGGTCTTCATAATTATGAAAAGGATTATTTGATATTAATATACCAGTATATACACTTGCGGAAATGGCAATATATTTAATTATACTCAGTTTTAAAATATTTTTCTCTCAGTAGAGCGGAAAGGGAGAGATAAATATGTGTTTAATGTTCAACCAAGGCAGTGCGTCTAGGGTATGGGGGAAGGGGGACCAGGGCTGAGATGACCGTCCCAGATTCCACACTGAGAATATGAAAGGATGCATATTGTTCAGCATGTTCTTCAGAGTGGCAGAGAAAGACTTGGGTAAATATGTGTGGGAGACTGTGTATGTGAGAGAGAGGAAGGCGACAGTCAAGCACTTAGTTAGCACAACAAATGGGCCACGCCAGGCAAACAGGATCCCTCTGCTTCCTGATATAAACACTGACTTCTGGGCCAGGCACACACACACACACACACACACACACACACACGTTTGTATTCATATCTTTGTGGGGACTGTCCATTCATTTCTATGGCCATAAGCCTAATCCCAATCACGAGATTCTTAACCCCTACCCAGCCCTACCCTTAACCCTTGGGGGTCTCGGGGTAGGGAAAACACATTCACTGACTGGGGCATGGTCACACATTTCTTTCAATGTCATAAACTTCATTCATGGCAAATAAATTATTTCTTATATATTTGTTTTGGCATTACACTCATCTTTATTTTAATGTACTTTGTAAATACGTCATATTTATGTGAAGTTTATAGTTTGTCATCAAAGTACAGACATTGCAAAATGCAGTTTGGAACACTTGCAGAAACATTATATAAGTACATGGTAAGCAATGGTGCCAGTTTGTTTTGATCCCAGGTATCTGTGGTCTGTACTGCGAAGCGAGGTTACTGGCTTATTGGGGTAACTTGTCGGACTTAAGGTACCGCAATTTAAATGGACTTCATATTCGTTCACTTACATTTTGCCCAGACTACCTTAAATCCAACAAGTTACCCCGATAAACCAGTAACCCCGCTTCATAGTACAGGCCCCAGATGATACATGAAGATGACTAAATGGTGTAGTTGCAACATTCAGTTGGATAAATAAATAAGAAAAACTGAACTCATGTCACTATTTCTGGCTCCTTTCATTGAATATGTAGTAACTTTCATGTGTATGCATGAGCCATTCACACCTGGCCAAACCCCCCCCCCCTTTTTTATGGTGCTGATGGGGATGTATCTGGGGATATACAGCGAGAAAGATATGCGGCATCGTCAATGATGCCATTGACCCCTGAGCCGTTGAACCGTAAATAACCAAACAAAATACAGTGGAACCTCCAGTTACGAATAACTTGGGTTACGACCAAAGTTTTAGTTTTGACTTCTGACTTTTGGTACGAAGTCTTCAGTTACAACTTGAATGCTGGTCGAGGCCAAAATGTGTATCCAATTGTGCGATTGTAAACTCGAGATGCCCCAAGATGCCCGAGAAGCGTTCGTAATCGTTAGTCTGAGCCCAGACACGTGTTTGTGGATGTAATTTCGGTCAGTGCAGTACTTTATATAATTAATTTCTCTAATTGGTATAACGTTAAACTGCATCCGGCCCTGCAAGTGGTCCTCCAACTTGCAGGGAAACACTGAAGGCGGAGGCAGAAAGCAGATGCAATGCCATCATCCCTGGCAAACACCATCTTGCCCCAAAGACAAGAATCGCCTTTGTCAAAGCTGGAGAGGAACCCTGTCGACAGCGAAGAAGAGGTTCAGGTCTCCTACACACAGCCTCTGACTGGCAGCTGCAAGCCGACCTGGGGAAGCAGCTGAAGTTCCCCCTGCATATCGCTACGACATCACTCCGGCCAGATATAATCATCATCTCGGAGGCAACAACACAGCTGATTGTGCTCTAACTGACAGTGCCCTGGGAAGAGCGGATGGAAGAGACAAATGAAAGGAAATGTGCAAAGTACCAGGAGCCAGTGGAGAAGTGCTGGGAAGAGGGCTGGAAGACTCACTACTAGCCAATAGAAGTGGGCTGTTGATGTTTTGCACACTCTGCAAAGTCCTCAAACAACTGGGCCTAACAGGAGGGCTAAGAAGAGGGCCATTCGATCTATAAGTGAAGCCGCAGAGAAGGCCACAAGGTGGCTGTGTATAAAGAGGGCTGATCCATGGGCGGTTGCTTCTGGGACGCAAGCTGAGGTCTGATCAACCTCAGCTGGGTCGCCTGGGTCGCCTGGGCGAGGGTGTCTGATGTTGACCCAAAACACCCAGTGACCCCAGGTTACATCACTGATGATGCGTCCCAGTGCATCCAGAAGATGTATCTTGTACAACAAATTACTGTAGTTTAAACGCATATAAACTGTAATATAAAAACCAATACAATAAAGTTAAAATTACAACACAATGGTGTGAAAATAATTTTTTTTTTAATCATGTCAACTTTGTTAATACTGAAAGAAGCCGTGCTACATTTTACAAATTAATATTCTGTGCTTTACAGATGAGAAAACTTTAAATGAAACTTTAATGATATATCAACACTTGCTTTTTGCTTCGTGTGTTACAAACCAACAAGAAATAGCCCACACAACTCTAATCTTCTGGTTTTGATGGTACATCCGGGGCTTCCGTCAGAACTTCACCTCGTGGCAACACCTCTGGTCAGTTGATAAGAAGGTATTTTTTCACTGAGGTGATAAAAAATACTGAAACACCCGTGGGGTGCATGTCCCAGCATGCCCCGCATGCAGTTGTAAGTAGCCTTTGTATTGTTGTTGTTATTGTTAATAGTTATATTTCCTTGTTGTTGCGCGTGTGTTTACCTGTGTCTTGTGTGTACCCTGTCCGATCTTCCTGTGTAATTAGCTGACGTAAATCTCCCACTGTGTGGGCGTCTTACAGTTGAGCGTCTGACAACCTCGTGTTTCCTGCGTATGACTGTTTTGGTGCTTGTTAGGTGTCTGATGTAATTCTTTTCAAGGGGGTGTTCTACGAAGCAGGATTAAGGGGAAATCTGATTTATTTCCATAAGTGTGGCTAATTTAAGTGGGAGTTCCGTTAACGTATCTTAAATGAATCCCCGCTGAACTACCATAGTAACTTAGGCGAGTGAACAAGTTTGCGCTGGACCAGGTTAACTGTCTCTATTAGTTAAGCATTGTCTCAAAGAACGTCAGATGTGTAGGGACAGATTCCCAAAAGATCGTTCCATCGGACGAAATTCCGTGATCTTACTACTCATGTCATGTAATCTGTTGAATGTGTCCTCATCTGTCATAATATTTTACATTATCTGACTGAATTATTTCTGTTAACCTGTAAGGTGTACCAAAATGACATGAGTTTGTTTGAGTTAGCGGGAGAATGAGTCTTGTGTATATTAAAAAATGGAAACCTGTAGGTCAGTGCTGCGAGTAAAAATAAGACGAGAAAGGAGAGAATAAAAACCACATTTTCTGAAATAATCCTCTGCGTGATACTTCCATAATATGTAGAACAGAGCTGAGATTGCAACATAATCAATATAATAAAGCCAATAAAAATCATGCATAATAACGTTAAAGTGGACTCGCTTATAACGGAATATCGTCCATAATGGACGAGGCCTGCTGGTCCCGGCCATGCGCCTTTAAGAACATGCCGAAAAAGCATCTGATATAGCGGATTTGCATATAACGGAATTTCGCTTAAAATGAACAAACAATTTGGTCCCCAGGGCCGCTTTTAGCTGTAGTTTTATTCGCCTATAACGGACATGCAGGCTCCGCCTACAAGGCACGTAACGTGCCGGTGATATTCAGCGTAATTTTGTTCGCTATAGATGGTTTTTCGAACACGTGACTTCCTTTGTTTACCGCCACCATGTTGGAGGTGCTCAAGGTAAACGAACTGCATGTATTTTGTGTCTAGAATTTGTTTCACATTCATTAAGAAATGTCTTCAAAATCTTTGTTAGATTATAGGAGTAAATTATACAAAGTGAAAGATATGAAGATAAAATGATAAGCGAAATTGATCGAAAAATCAGCCTGGACTGACGAAGTGTCGAAGTATGCGGATGTGTCATATTATGACATCGTTAATTATGTGGTGTACTACAAAATGCCTTGATGCATACAACCAGTTTGTATCCGGATGGGTTCGTGATGTAGGCCTATGCATTGTACGTGACCTTTGCGTACACATGGATAGGGTGCTCCATTCGCAGAAACTTAATGAGCCACCGTTACCTCCCTGGATTATAACTTGGCCAAGGGAAAGTTTTACTGTCCTGACTGTAACAGTGTACCACGCCTCAAACGTAAAGGACAAAGTCGTAAGAAGTAATCATTTTCTCTGTACATCTTTATTCACTAATCATAATGAGTTTGTTTAGCCATGTATCAGTGCATAAGTATGAAATCAGGCTATAGTTACAGATATAAAGGTCATGAAAATTTGGAAAACTACAAAATACATGGCCCACGCCATGACACTACCACCACCATGCTTCACTGATGAGGTGGTATGTTTTGGATCGTGAGCAGTTCATTTCCTTCTCCATACTCTTCTCTTCCCATCACACTGGTACAAGTTGATCTTTGTCTCATCTGTCCATAGGATATTGTTCCAGAACTGTAAAGGCTTTTTTAGATGTTGTTTGGCAAACTCTAATCTGGCCTTCCTGTTTTTGAGGCTCACCAATGGTTTACATCTTTAGTTGAACCCTCTGTATTCACTCTGGTGAAGTCTTCTCTTGATTGTTGACCTTGACAGACATACACCTACTTCCTGGAGAGTGTTCTTGATCTGGCCAACTGTTTTGAAGGGGTTTTTCTTCACCAGGGAAAGATTTCTTCGGTCATCCACCACAGTTGTTTTCCGTGGTCTTGCAACTCTTTTGGTGTTGCTGAGCTCACCGGTGCGATCTTTCTTTTTAAGAATGTTCCAAACAGTTGATTTGGCTACACCTAATGTATTTGCTATCTCTCTGATGGGTTTGTTTTTATTTTTCAGCCTAATGACGGCTTGCTTCACTGATAGTGATAGGTCTTTGCATCTCATATTGAGAGTTGACAGCAACGGATTCCAAATGCAAATAGCACACTTGAAATGAACTCTAGACCTTTTATCTGCTCCTTGTAAATTAGATAATGAGGGAATGACACACACTTGGCCATGGAACAGCTGAGCAGCCAATTGTCCCATTACTTTTGGTCCCTTAAAAAGTGGGTGGCAGATATACAAACTGCTGTAATTCCTACACCGTTCACCTGATTTGTATGTAAGTACCCTCAAATTAAAGCTGAAAGTCTGCAGTTAAAGCACATCTTGTTCGTTTCACTTCAAATCCATTGTGGTGGTGTATAGAGCCAAAAAGATTAGAATTGTGTCGATGTCCCAATATTTATGGACCTGACTGTATGAACATCAATTAAAAGGCACAACAGATTTGCTTAAATTTGATAGTGCACAGCAGACTGACAATCTTGTAGATTGCAGGCGTACCGTCATTTGATAGTAGATAATCAATTGGGAGCGTATCCTGCAATATTTTGTATTTGTTTCGCATCAAACCAAAGAGCCGTTCTATATGGACCACTCAAGCAATGTCGTGTCGTTTCAACAGCCATTACTGATAGCTGTGATGCTCCTTTTGTGAATGCAGGGATTTTCAAAACTGCACTTGCCTGTGCAACACTGTCTGCAACATTAAAACCCCTATCTGCCAATACAGTGTTGCCAAAAACAAGTATTCCACAATCATTAGTAATTGCCCTGTCTGAGACTCGCCCTCCATATCCTTTACTAATGAAGGAAATAGATCCCTGGGGAGTTATACCGATCAAATACTCGGCTGTGTTATGATGCTTATAGGAAGACCATGTCAAGGTCCTAGCTTTTAGGTTGGAAGGTCATTCAATAAATATTTCAAAACAGTCAATTATTACTGCTGTGTCAAGTCCAATATGTTTCCTAAATTCCACTGGCATTGTTTTCCTAAGCTCGTCCTAATCTGGCCAATAAATCAGATGCTGCAACTTGATGAACAAGACATTGAGTGTATTGGAGAAAATTTTTGATACAGTGCCAGTGGAAATGCCAAAAATATGAGCAATATACTGAAGAGGAAGATTCAGCTTCAGTTTCATAAGCACTAAAATTAATTGTTGAAACTTTGTCAAAGCATTATTGTGCGTCTGTAGCAAAAAGTCAGAACACACCCATTAAGACTTTGAAATTGGGCAATCCAGTAAATAATTTTACTTTTTCTTCATCACGTCGAAACGTCTCTTCACACAATTTTGAGGACATGATTTTTTCCCTCAAATCAAAGTTCTCCATCCTCAGCTGAGTAATGACCCTTGCATGTCTGTCTGTGCTGATGTGCCACATTCCTCATCTGCAACAGGAATATTTACTTCTTCATTCATTTTGCCCTCTTCATCAATGACAGTAATGCTTCTGATGCCTCTAGTTTTCTCCTTTTCTCTTCTCTTTCTCTTTTCCTCTTCCCCCTCTCATTCCCCACAGGTTTGGTGCATTTCAACTTTCCATGGCCAAGGTTCAAGCTTGATGCCCAGTCAATGTCACTCTCATCATAGACCATACAACCAACAACAGCGCAGAAACTAACCATTTTCTTCATATGTTCCCTGCCCTTTTAAAGTGCACGCTGTCCGACCGTATCAAGAACCTCTTCGATTACTCCAAGATGGCCGACATGCTGTGTGCACAGACTGTCGTGACGTCATACGAAAAACATCTATAACGGGCATGCAGGCTCCATGTGCAAGGCGTGTGGCATGCCGGTGATATCTAGCGTAGTTTTGTTCTCTATAAGGGGCATGCAGGCTCCGCCTACAAGGCGCACGGCATGTCGGTGGTATCAAGCGCAGATACGTAGTCGGGATTATTAATAGTCACGCGTGCGTTTTAACGGGATTTTACTGTAAAATAAAAGCGTAGGCATATTACAAAAGTCAAACGTGAAATGCAATGACTAAAATTGGAAAAAAAAAAATCTGTTAACATAATATGAACGGGAAGATATTTTTGTATTTTGTTTAGTCACTGTCTACTTTGAAAGTTAATTACTAAAATAGCAAAGACAAGATATGGTTATTTGTGCAGAATATTTCACATGGATGCGATTGAAAGAATTTTACGTAGATAGAATAATACAGAATAACATCATACAGTAAGAATGATACGTGAACTCAACCCAGAAGGTTCCCCATTGGCTATGGGGATCAAACCAGGAACTTTTGCTGTGTAAGGTGACAGCATAAACCACTGTACCATTGTGCCACTGTATTAGACACTTGTAACATTTATGTAACTTACTCATGTAGTCTGTCTGCAATTTATTGCCAAGCCAACTCCCTGGCTTTATTTATGGCCACAGTATTGCCTTTTTTTAGCAATTATATCTTTGTATTTTTCATACAGCTCCATCAGCAGCGTTTGTTCTGCAGCGGAAGGAAACACCGCTCTCATTTTACATGCTTTCTGATTCATTTAGTCAATCTATCCTTCATCCATTCATTTAGGCTTCTTAACTATCTCGGGTGTGCACACTAAGTAAGACTATAAGATAAGATAAGATAAGATAAGATAGGACTTTATTGATCCCACAGTGGGGAAATTTGCATGTTAACGCAACTCCAGACAGCCAGCAAGAATATAAAAGGATAGAGCAAATAATAATAATAATGAATAATAATGCCTATGTGCACCCATACACCGTATGAAATATGGGTAGTGGGTTGTAATAAATATCAACTGTTTAACTACTATATATACAATTCCTACTGAGGTAGTGCTGGGTATTGGCATGTACATATATACACCCGTTCTATGCACCTACATCCATACATACATACATACATACATCCATACATTATATACAGATATGCCAAACAAGAAAAAAGAAAGAAACGAGCTGGGAGCTGAGGTAACCGGCTGCCTAACGTGGCGCCATCTTGCAAGTCTGCCTTGAATGAGCCTTGGTTAGTTAAAGCTGAACTGCATTCATGGAACAACATGAGGCTAAGATTAGAGCTGGTGCTTGGTTGAGTCTGACTTTTTCGGGAAAGTCTGTCTTTCTTTAGCTACTTTCATGGAATACCCCCCGGACTGCTAATAAAGAGCGTGTTTTCCCGAGCAAGCAAGTGCTGACAACTGTGGTTATCAAAATAATTTTGTAAAAAAATACAGTAAACATGTAAGCAGCTTTACAAAAAAGCCTGTTAATTTCACATACCAACACTGTAACATTTTACATAGTAAATTTATAGATTCAACATCTATCTTAATTTAGCAGGGCCATGCTGCTGTTGTACCAGTTATTTCAGTATACAGTAATTTACATCTAATCGTTGGTTATTCTACAGTGAAACCAAGTAAACTTTACATGTAGTTGGTGGATGTTTTACATTGAAAGCCAGTAAAATTGACTGATGTTTCTGTAAAGTTGTACAGTATTTTTTAACAGAATAATTCTGGTAACCACATGTAGGACGTCTACTGGTCTCTGAAAAAGTTCCCAACACACAGCTGCCAGCTTTTTTCCATAAAAATAATGGGATTTTTTGTACAGTGCATGATATAGAGGGCAGTGTGCTGTATAGGGCTAAACACTTAAGTCCATGACACTCCTACCCTTCCATGTGACGTTTAAGAGCTGTATGGCCCTAGGGACAAAGGACCGTTTGTTTTGCAAATCAGAGACAGGAGCCTACTACTGAACATGCTCGTCTGTTTGGAGAAAGTGGTATGCAGAGGGTGACAGTCATTGTCCAGTATTGAGAGCAGTCTGCTCAGGGTCCTCTTATTTGCAACTGATGTCAGTGACTCCAGCTCCATGCCCACCACAGAGCTAGCTTTTCTCACCAGCCTGTCCAGTCGTCCAGCATCCCTCTTCCTAGTGCTGCCTCCCCAACATACCACAGCATAGAAAAGGACACTGGCCATGACAGGCTGGTAGAACATAAGCAGGAGTTTGCTGCAGACATTGAAGGACCCCAGCCACCTAAGGAAGTAGAGCCTGCTCTGCCCTTTCTTGTAAAGTGCTTCAGTATTGGCAGACCAGTCCAGTTTATTGTCAAGGTGGACCCCCAGGTACTTGCATGTACTGACAGTCTCCACATTCACCCCGTCGATGGTGACAGACAGCAATGGAGGGGCAGACCTCCTGAAGTCCACTGCCATTTCCTTTGTTTTGGTGATGTTCAGCTGTAGCTGGTTGGTTCTGCACCATCCCACAAAGTCCTCCACAAGGCTTCTATACTCAGCCTCCTGCCCATCCTTGATACAGCCTACAATTGCAGTGTCATCAGAGAACTTCTGCATATGGCACGACTCAGAGTTGTACTTGAAGTCCGTGGTGTACAAGGTGAACAGTACAGGAGAGAGAACAGTTCCCTGTGGTGCCCCTGTGCTGCTAACCACAGCCCCAGATGTGATGTCCCGCAGGAGGTGTTTCATCCCACAGGGCACCCTGGATATTATCGAGAGGAGTGGCAGTGCACATCTTCTCAGGAACTGAGAAGGACGGCTGTGAGGGTTCTGAGGGCAGATAAGGAGGAGTTTGTTAGACAAATCTGTGAGCAGGGGACACACTATCTGTAATCAGTGACCCATGTCCTGCTTACAGAGGAATTGAAGCATTACGCATATCTGAATCTGTTCTTCAGAGACTTGCAGTCAGGGCGAATGATGGAACGGTCTTTATGGATGACACTGCAGTTGTGACCCGCTGAGCCAGCTACTTTGAGCAGTTGTTTAAAGCTGACCCTCCGACTAGGATGTTGGACATCTCTGGGTCCACGGTTCTTGAAGCTGACCCTCCGATCAGCTGTGAACCACCCAATCTCACTGACACTCTCATCTCGCTGGCACTATGAGTGTTGTGCAGAGTGGAGGGAGTGTGCAGTGTGTTCTTCCCAGTTGATTCTAGGTTTTGCCAGTGTTCTTGCTCCTACTCTGTTCAATGCTTGTATGGACTGGGTGTTGGGCAGGGTCGTGGGGTCCAGCAGCTGTGGGGCATTCATTGGTGAAGAAAGATTTACTGATCGTGACTTTGTTGACGATGCTGTGATCTTAGCGGCGTAAATGGAGGCTCTGATCAGGACTCTCAAGAGACTGAGGGAGGAGTGTCTGGGATTGTGGGTGTCCGGGATAAAGACCAAATTCCAGGCATGTAATTACTTCTTGGGCCCAGCCATCAGTAGTGTGTCTGCGGGGAGAATGTCGACCTTATCGAGAGATTTACCTGTCTAGGCAGCGACATTCATGTCTCTGGTGACTCTTCCTATGAAGTCAGTAGACGGATTGTAAGTGTATGGGGGTCATGAGGTCACTGGAATGGGGTGTGTGGTGCTCCCAATATCTTTGCAAGAGGATGAAGGTCCAAGGCTTTAGAGTCCTGGTGCTCCCTGTCTTGTTGTATGACTGAGAGACATGGATGCTATCCAGTGAGCTGAGACAGGGACTGGACTCCTTTGGTACTGTGTCTCTTTGGAGAACACTTAGGTACCACTGGTTTGACTTTGTGTTGAACGAGCGGTTGCTAGAGGAGTCCCCAATGAGGCACATTACCTGCATTGTAAGGGAGTGTCAGTTATGGCATTATGTGATGCATTTCCCTGAGGGTGATCCGGCTCACAGGATCCTCATTGCTGAGGACCCAAGCGGCTGGACCAGGCCAAAGGGACGCCCACGTAACACCTGGCTGTGGCAGTTGGGTGGCCATTTCCGAAGATTGGTACTGGACCGTGTATCTGCCTGGGGTATCGCTGGCACGGATACCTAGGAGTTTTGCTGTGTGGTGGGTGCAGTAACGCGCTGCACCAGCGCTTGCTCCCCAAGCTGACCTGACCTGATGGTAAAGAAAGCAATCACAATCGAAAAGAAGAAGGAAATTATGCAGAAATATGAGAGTGGCGTCCATGTGACCAATCTCAGTAATATGTACAGCATGTCGCAATCCACCATCTCGACAATCTTGCAAAGAAAAGATTTGTATAAGGAAGCTAGTGCTGCTAAAGGTGTTACTCAAATTAGTAAGTCACAATCAACAAAGTTAGAGAAGGTAGAAAGGCTATTATTAGTGTGGATAAACGAAAGGCAGATGCCAGGTGATAGCTTATCTGAGCCTATAATTTGTGAAAAAGCTAGGGCTATAAATGCCGATCTCGTAAAGGATAAGCCATCAATGAGTGACAATGGTGAAACATTTCGTGCCAGTAAGAGGTGGTTTCACACTTTAAAGCGAGAACTGGGGTTCATAGCATAGCTAGACATGGTGAAGCAGACAATAACCACCTTCCACTTCATCCTCCCCCTCCCCCCATCCTGCAAGCCAAAGATGTTAACTTGAATGGTGAGTACAGCATGAAATTGTTGTTTCTGATAGGCTAGGCACATTTTGCAACTTTGTGATGAGTACACTAGGGAAATTATTGGTGTTTCTGGTAAATTACGTGCATTATACAACCCTTTTTATTATGAATACGTTAGGTAAAGGGTGCTTTAGGAGGTTCAGAACGCATTAGGAGCATTTCCATTATTTCTTATGGGAAAAATATTCTTGACTTACAACTAACTTGAGTTACGACCAGCCCTTACGAATGAATTGAGTTTGTAAGTCAACGGTCCACTGTATGAGACTTTTGGCATTTTTACTTTTTTGACTGCAGTCACTGATTTTTATAAAATTTATGTTATCCAAATGGCGACCTGAAAAATGCCCCCAAAAGTAAGGAAGTATCAGGTTTTACCACAGATTGGGGACTTTTTGGTCCGCAAATATGATCAATGCAACTCCCCCCCCCCCCCTCCCCAACACACACACCACCATGAATTCTTCTACTCTCTGCATGTAGTTCAGATGCCTAACTTTCATGTATGTTTGCAGATAGGCCTACTTAAAATTAAAGTTGGAGAAGTGTTGGTAAAGCCAGTGGTATAATATAAAATAGATTTCAGCAGGTGTGGACTTGCGATTGATATGTAATAAATTTGGGGATGTCACCAAAACCCTAAATCTGGGAAAATAGAGAGTCTACCCTGAATGAGACAGATAAGGAAACAATTAGCCTGAAAGTTTTAAAAAATCACACTGAAGAATTGCAATGCAGAAATATGACCTCACCAAGCTACTCCTGAATACGGCGTTATCTGGAACATCATATATGACCTGCACACCTAAAAGGCTAATTCTGCTTTAGAGCAATATCTACATAGTGCAAACATCTTTCCATACGAATCACTTTAGTCCTGAGTAACTGACCTTTCGGGGAGGGGGGTCCAAGCTAATAGGTCACATATGCTGAGTAAAGAAGACAAGTCAGCAAAACAAAGGAAGCATTTTTAGTTAAACTTAGTAGCACTGTGGAATCGGATTTGATATTAAATCTGATTTTGCAAATATTTTAGTGTACTAATAGATCTTTTTAATGTGTGCCATGCAGATCATGTTAGCACTGTAGAGTTGTGTGTTGTAGCATCTTAGCATGCAGATATATGGTTGTGTTATGTGTAACTGTTAGTGTGTATCTATACTGTACATAACTGTCATTGTTGGCTGTGTTGTATGTTCTTGTCAGGGTGTGTATCTCGGTTTTGCCATCATGTGGTGTTGCATTCAGATTTTCTACTCTGACCAAAAAGTCTGGAATGTTCCTCTGAAATTCATTCTTACAATTAACTTCCTATTTTTCAACGACTAGCTGGCACTTCATTGGTCTGTTATTTCCTTTCTCACTCCATCCTTTGTTCATAAGGGGTGCTAACTTAATTGTTTATATTTCTGTCATGATTATTGTGGTTCTTTTGTTCTTCCCGTATTTGTCCTCGATTAGTCTTCCATGATTCACTTGGTAGCGAACTTTTTTCTAAGTTCCCTCAAGGCATAGTACAGGCATTTTTTCAAGGCAATTGGAGAAAAAAAAACTGAAAACCCGTTATGTTAACAATAGAAAATGACTCCTTGTCTCATGATTTGAAAGTTATTGAGTATAAATCACAGAAAATACTTAAAAAGATAGATGAGATATAGGAAGAATGGCAATTAATTTTAGCAAGCTTGACTGAATATTTATCAGTGTTCATTGTTGCTGAAGTAGCTTTTCAGATTCATTGAAATCACTTTTCTATGCAAGTTAGGAATTAACCAAAAGCACTGCTTTTGATCGGACACCTCTGTTCTAGTCATAGTTTACCAGTATATGGAATCAAAGTGCTCCTTGTTTGGCAAGCGGTTAAGACAGCCTGGAATGGGGGCACTTTGTCTTTTGGAATCAATACAAGACCTCTTCCATTCTTGATTGCTGTTCACCCCTGAGTCCAAGTACACGTAACCCGCCATTTCCCAAAGGCACCTGTCAACCTTTGACCTTTTAGGTGGGGGGAGGTGCAAACCCTCTACTGTTGTCTCAGTAACCACTAGGGTGAAAGGTCACAGGCATTTAAGAGATGAATGGCTTTTCTGCTTAAAACATTTTCGTGTTCCCTGCTCTTTCTCTGCCCCGTCTTAAAGGCTGCACACAGCATTGCTCTTCAAGGAAGTTTGTCAAACAGTCCTGTTTAACCAACTCAGCCATAATTTAAACACCATCTGATAACCCCACTTACCTAATGTGTCAACTCACTCTTTTGTTAGTCCTATTTAAGCTGATTCTTTTCAGTGTTTTACTGCCGTATTTCCAATAAAATGGGAAGAGATTGTTTATATATTATAAAATTTCTGTAGTGTCGAAAAATTTGGTTCAAGAAAACCGAGAAGGTGATATCACTCAAATGAAAAAAAAACAAGGAATCATCCCATAATGTACAACAATGAAAAGACAAGTATTTTCCCCTCACTTTTAGTTGTCAAGTCCTTAGCGTGCAAATTTTATGAGGCTTTTGAAATCCTACATGGAAAAACATTGAACGAGTTCAAATCCATCGTTAGTTTATGGCAAGGAGTTTTATCTCATTTGCTTTTAAATATAATGTAATTTCATTTGGATGAAAGTGTAAGCTAAGCACCAAAAATAATAGTAATGAAAATAACAGCAAGATTGTATTATACCCGAAGATACACCCTTATGGAGATGGATTTTATTACATCAAGGAAACGGTATTTCAATGCATGCTGTACTTATACATGGATGTTTTGACAATAAAGTCTCGAGTTTTGATCTTGAGTCACATTTGAGCGAAATCCCCCAATGCCTACTGCCTTGTAATAGAGCAATGGCGGCGCCTACTGTACATCTCTGGAACTGATGATAGTGCTGCCCGGACTGTGTATGGAAATGTATTGTGGGCGAATCATACCGCCATTGTGAAGCTTGTAACGTATTGTTTAGAGCATGCACGCTAGTTTGATGGGTAACTGACAGATTTTAATGCATAAATAATTATCTGAATTACATTTATTTAAAAGATATTTAAAGTGATTTATCTGACATTTAAATGATAATTTAAATAATCCTTTAAATCAGCGTTTCTCAAACTATGGACCGCGGACCGGTGACGGTCCGTGAGTGGGTTCCTGCCGGTCCGCGGAGCCTCGCTTCTGCACCAATCAAAATTCAGTCAGATCAGGTCAGATATAATAATAATAATAATTCTATTTATCTACAGTAATAATATCTGTGCACATGTCTGTCTGTCTATCTATCTATCTATGCAGATACGCATCCTCGGGGAGTTGGGGGCGGTTGTTTATGCAGGGCCCTGCAGCCCCAAAGCCTGACATGACTGATCCCCAGGACAAATAAGTTTGAGAAACGCTGCTTTAAATGACATACACTATATTGTCAAAAGTATTGGGACACCTGCCTTTACACACACAAATGAACTTTAATGACATCCGAGTCTTAATACATAGGCTTTAATATGGAGTTGGCCCACCCTTTGCAGCTATAACAGATTTAGCGTTTCGGGGAAGGCTGTCCACAAGGTTTAGGCGTGTTTATGGGAATTTTTCCACCATTCTTCCCGGAGAGCATTTGTGAGGCACTTATGTTGGGTGAGAAGGCCTGGCTCGCAGTCTCCGCTCTAATTCATCCCAAGGATGTTCTATCAGGTTGAGGTCAAGAGTCTGTGTAGGCCAGTCAAGTTCCTCCACCTGCGACTTGCTCATCCATGTCCTTATGAACCTTGCTTTGTGCAGTGGTGCACCATCATGTTGGAACAGGAAGGGTCCATCCCCAAACTTTGTCACAAAGTTGGGAGCATGAAATTATCCAAAATGACTTTGAATGCTGAAGCATTGAGTTCCTTTCACTGGAACTAAGGGGCCAAGACCAACCCCTGAAAAACAACCCCACACCATAATCCCCCTCCACCAAACTTTACACTTGGCATAATGCAGTCAGGAAGTACCGTCCTCCTGGCAACCGCCAAACCCAGACTCATCCATCGGATTGCCAGACAGAGAAGCGTAATCCATCACTCCAGAGAGCATGTCTCCACTGTTCTAGAGTCCAGTGGCGGCGTGCTTTACACCACTGCACTCTACACACTTTTCTTGAGCTAATCTGAAGGCCACACGAAATTTTTAGGTCTGTAGCTATTGACTCTGCAGACAGTTGGTGACTTCTGCACACTGTGCGCCTCAGCATGCATTGTCCCCGCTCTGATTTTACATGGCTTACTGTGTACCAACAGCCAAGTTGCTGTTGTTCCCAATTGCCCACTTTGTTATAATACCATTAACAGTTGACTGTGGAATATTTAGTAGTGAGGAAATTTCACAAATGGAAGTGGCATCCTATCACGGTACCACGCTTGAATTCACCGAGCTCCTGAGAGAGACCCATTCTTTTGCTAATGTTTATAGAAGCAGTCTGCATGCCTAGGTGCTTGATTTTATATACCTGTGGTTATGGAAGTGATTGGAACAGCTGAATTCAATGATTCAGAGATGTATCCCAATGCTTTTGACTATATATATATATATATATATATATATATATATATATATATATATATATATATACACACTCACACACACACACACACATACATTCAGACATACACACACACACGGACAAATTTGTTGGTACCTTTCCACAAAAAACAAACAAAAAAACAACTATCTCTGAAATGATGAAACTGACACAAGTTTAATGGCATCCTTTATTGTTTATTCCATTTTAACACAAATCAGACCATAGTTAAATATACGTTTTTCAAGGGGGAGAATAGCAATCAGTGCCTTTGGGTTTTTTTTTTAGACAGCAAAACAAACGTGAAGGGTAGGGTGGATACATGGGGTGATGAAAGGTCACCTGCTTCCAAAGGGGAGCATGACAGAAGAAGTTTGAGAACCACTGCATTAGAGGACTTCAGAAGGCATGATACTGAAGTGCATGTGCCGATGCCAACAAAGGAGAGTACGCCGGCCACAGCGCGGGCACGGAGGGATCAGCTGGCAGTGCTGAATCGTCTGTAGCCTGGTAAGGAATATAAACTGTGAGATGTAGAAAAACACAGCCCTATTGCCTTTTATTTGAGCATATTAAAAGACCTTAAAAAACGGTAGATTGTGTTTTGTTTCAGCAAAGATTGCACTTTTATATTTTGCAAACTGCAGACTGAAAATTAAAATAAAAAACACACAAGCATAATTAAGTCCCTGTTCCCAGCCGCTGTGCTCATTCAGCAGCGAGCTTCTCTTTTCCCCGATCATCTGACATCATTATACCGCTTATGGCACTGAGTGGGTGGGCTAATGATGCCAGAAAATGAGGACACACACCCTGCTCCTTCTCAAAAGGCTTAGGTGGAACAGCGGTGCTTTCGAAAATGATGTGCTCGCACATATTCACTTCGCACGGGAGCAGCTCCCTTTTCCCCGGGTGAAAAGTCATCTGGCTTGCCAGGCAGACGCACCATTGTAATAGCAACCTGCTGTAGATCATGTGCCACTGCCAGGTTAGATGACGCGTCATTCTGATTGGTTTATTGCTTGTTACACCCACATCATGCCTGAATGATTAAGAGAGTTAGGACAACCTTTTTGCACCTTTCAATGACGCAAAGTCTGTTTTTTCCAGCATCAAAATAGGTAAATGGATTCGGACATGCCTATAAATGTTAGTAGTTATTAGATTGTCAAAGTAGAGTTCCTTGTGTCCTTGTGTTGGTACCATAAGGACAGCCCCTGCACCCACCCACCCATCCCCTGGGCTGGTATCTATCATGTCACCCCAGGGCTGAAAGTCAGACCCACCCTACCCTTATATACGTGTGCATTCAAAAGGAAGCTCTCAGCTTAGCCATGTTCCTTTCAAGCATTTTGTTTATTATTACTATATACTTTTTGGCTTTACAACAATTCCATCAGTATGGCCTGTCCTTAATGAAATGCAACAGTCTAAAGTCATTTAAATACTATGCTGCTTGTTAAAATGAGCCAAAAAAATCAGTAATTAAACATTCCGTTTCGTAAAATCACATAAGCCATGAGAATGAAACTAGCCTAGTTTAAACACGACAAGTTTAAAAAATACATTTAATTCGAAATAAGTGAATAGTTTTTACCATTAGGCACACAAGCCGCATACTGACATGCTGGCACATTCATTCAAAGCATAGAGGCACACAATGGAGATAAACACAAAAACACACACAAAAACTGAAAAGAGGGAAACCTAGGTGACCCCCTATTAGATAGGCAAATGATTAAAGCATTATCTAGCTGTCTCACAACTAGAGGTAAACCTACAAGAACTTAGCACTAAAGTGCCTGTATTGTATTACACAGGTCATATTACATGGGGTTACATAGATCTGATAATATCTTAGCCGGCCTTTCTATACTGCCCATATAAACTAAAAATGTGTATATAGTGGGAATTACAAAGTTAATTAATTGCTATAGTTTAATATTATATTACATTACAGTAGGTTAAATATATGATAATTACAAATTTTATTATAGCATAATTACCTTAGAGAAGACTAAATAAAGTCTACATTCATATTGTATTCACATTTATTGCTGTAAAGTGTAAGTATCATGGAAACAAAAAGAAAGAATATGATGATCAGAGGTGGACAAAATACACAACTACATTACTTAAGTCAAAGTTTTGATACTCATAATTAAATATTACTTCAATATAAGTGAAAGCTGTTCAGTCAAATTCTTACTTAGAAGTTAAAGTACTGGAGTACTTCATTTAAAAAATGCTTAAGTATGCAAAAGTACATTTATTTTTTATGTCAATGCATTGTTGTGTTGTTGACACAATTCATTTAGTGAACCCAATGACTGAAACAACCTACAGAATTGCACTGACTTGATTGTAGAACCTGTAGAAATAAAAGCTTGTGGAACATGCTATAATGTCTTTACAACCAATTGTCAAATTGTCAAAAGGACAGCCATTGTTGTTTTCATTTAATTTTATTTTTTTTAATACCCGACATCCACAAACCCGCATTCTAACACAACTCTGGTGGTGCGTATGTGTGTGTGTGGTCATGTATATACTATATTGTGGGAACCGCAGCATGATAAAAGCGTGTCATTTTGACTTCATGGAGACATTCTTTTGGTCCCCACTAAGAAAAAAAATGCTAAAAGTCTTGTATTTTGATTGGTTACTTATGGTTAAGGTTAAGGGCTGGTAGGGTTGTCATAGATGGAATTAGGGTTAAGCCCAAGGGAATGAATGGAGGGTCCTTACAAAGATATAGGTAACCTAGTGTGTGTGTTTGTGTGTGTGTGTTCTTGCACATGTGTGCATCAGGCAGACAGTGCAATTTCTGTAGATTGCTTCCTTAGAATAAAATTATAAAAGTCAACCCATTAACACACCTCCAGCTTTATAACTGCCCAAGAGCAACATGACTGATAGTGCAGGAGTAGTTTACTGTAATTGTTTTTTCTTCTATGATGAATACAACATGACCTATCGCATGTTAGAAAGCTGTTACCCGCTGTCTTCAAAGCTATTACATCCTGCTCATCATGTCCGCCTGACCCTCCTGTCTCCTCCCTGATGTGGCCCTGATGAGCCAAGCCTGTTGCTTGTTACCCCTCATTAGTCTTTGCATTTAAGAACCTGTTTGTCTCGTCAGCCCCAGTCTGGTCACTGATGTCGCTCCTCATGTCTGCTGATGTCCTTCCCCATACTAGCCTTCTTGTTTTGACCCCTTGCAGTCTCATTTGTTTCCCTGGTGCTGTAAATAACACCCCTAACACCCATCTTTGAGTCCTTTGTCTCGCATGTTAGACTATGCTTCAAGGTCCTGAGTAACAAGAACCTTCATAGAAATGTAGTTGAGTCAAAAGTACAATCTTTGTCTTTCAAATGTAGTGGAATTAAAATCTTAAGTTTCCAAAACAAACTTCTACTCAAGTAAAAGTATAGATACTTGAAAAATGGACTTAAGTACAGTATTCAAGTAAATGTACTTTGTTACTGTCCACCCCTGATGATGACTGTGATATAAAAAGGCCTGAGAACGAAAATACAAATTAAATCCTCTCAAGCACTTGATATCTGCCCTAATTTACAAACACCAACCATTTAGATAGGTTAACTGACAATGTGTAAGTGAAAATACTGAATGCAGTTCTGCAAAAGGAGTGGGAATGTCTCCTTTCCACAGCCTCATCGAAACAAAACTCATGTAATAATGAGGAATTTAAGATCCTGTTTACACTTGGCTTCAAAATATATCTTGGATGATGGGATCGCAAGTGGACAGAGCTAAATAGAAGTGTAAAGAAGCACCAAGACACACTGTGATCAGATCACCCAAACCTCTTGCTGAGGTGGTCTAGGAAACATGTGACTACATATGCTTTGTAATGAAAATGTTAATGTGGATTTATGCATCCCAGACAAAGACATCAGACAAACTGTACGTGGGGCAGGAACAAAGTCTGAACACAAACTGGATACCTTGGTTCTCCATTTCGTTCTCCATTTGTGATCCAGCCACCCAAGACACATTATAGAACCACGTGTACACAGTGCCTAAGATGCGGATATTAAAAGATGAACATTACCTGAATATCAATATAATCAAATATATCAAATTCACTCATGTAAGTAGCAAGCATAAATAAGTTTTATGTAACTCCCAGAGAAAGCTCTTATTAAGTTCTTATTAAAAACAAAAAAGGCATTAAAATGACAATAAAATTAATATTTTGTTATTAAAAAGTAATATTTTCATGGAAGCTCTATTAAAAAAAAAAAAAACTTGAGGTAACTTTATGTTAAAATCCACTGAATTACTGCATCTCAGTTGTTCAGACTAGATGTATGAGATTGGATCGTCACCCTTCTTGGGGTGGTTGGCTCTGTGATGCGATTGGCCATCATCTCTTGAAGCTGTAGTGCCCCTCCACCAATGAAACAGAAAGCTGGGCAAACAGGGCCGGTGCAATCGACCGGCCCCTCCCACAAGGGGCGGAGTGTGTGAGCGTCATAGTAGACGACGCGGCCTTTTTCAAAGTCAAGGCAGAGACCCAGCCGAGAGGGTAGGGGCAGGGCCAAGCTGCTGGGGCTGTTTGAGTCGCCGATGCAGGCCTGGGGCAGGAAGAGCTTGCCCATTCCTATTGTGAGGAAGCAGAAGGGGGGTGGGCCATCTGGGCTGTCCTCAGCTCCACTGTCATGGCCACTGTCTGGGTCGTAGCTGGTTGGAAGGAGGAGATGCAAAGAAAGCTAAATGATGAACAAGCTAGACGAATACAGTGCTGTCTGACTGTATCACGGTGACGCAGCCTGTATGAGTGTGACACAGTGACACTGCCTGGCTGTCTGTATCACAAAGTACGTTTACATGCAAAGCTAAGTGGAGCTACGGTTGTAGCTTGACTACGCCATTTAATCAAACTACTGTCCTTGTCCCAGTTTACATGGACAATGGATTTATTGATGGAAGTATGTCCGACTCTGCTACAATAGGCGGTGATATGGCTCCTTTCAGCTTGTTGGGCTTTTTCCAGTTGACCTATTATGTCACAGACGTAAAAATAAATAAATAAATAAATAAATAAATAATAATAATAATGGATGCATGGACCAATGAAGTGATGCAAGCTTTAATTGCGATCAGTTTGGCATAACAAGAAATTAGGTATTTTGTATAATATACTATGACAGCACGGTATTGGAAATTTTTCAAATATTGCAAGATTTTGTTGTAATAAATATTGGGGTATTTCCATCCATCCAATTTCCAAACTGCTTATTCTACTGGGTCGCGGGGGGTCCGGAGCCAATCCCGGAAGCAATGGGCACGAGGCAGGGAACAACCCAGGATGGGGGGCCAGCCCATCGCAGGGCACACTTACACACCATTCACTCACACATGCACACCTACGGGCAATTGGGAAACCGGAGTACCCGGAGGAAACCCCACGATGACATGGGGAGAACATGCAAACTTCACGCACATGTAACCCAGGCGGAGACTTGAACCCAGGTCCCAGAGGTGTGAGGCAACAGTGCTAACCACTGCACTAACCATGCCGCCCCTTATTGGGGTATTTGTGAAACAAAAAAGTTTCTCATGTCTCGGAGTGATTTTAACTGGTTTTTAAACATATACTAAATAATCTTGAAAAGGAATAATCATTAAAAAAATATATATATATTTTTTCCTATGAGAGAGTGGGGCATGGTGGAGCATGGTAGGGCATGGTGGAGAATGGTGGAGCATGCGCAGAGTGCCTAGGCTAGCTTGAGTCATTTGAGAATGTATATAGGTGTATACAATGTATACAAGTTCTGCCCAGCCAGTCTCACCGAGGACTTGCCATGTCCTGAGGCAGCTGGAACCACTCCTGCAATTTGGCTTCAAGACCCACCCCCACCTGGACGACAGTGACATTGAGAAGGAACACAAGGTCAATGGACAGAGAGTATAGGACCCATAAACCAGAGTATGAACAAATAGCACAGAGACAATAAAAGAGACTTAAACCAGAGTATGAACGTGTGAAGCACTCTAATGAATGATTACTGCTATTAGCTCACTTCAGAATCTTCTCATGCTTAAAACTGGTACAGTCATACAGTGAATACTGCCCCCTACCTGCTGCTTCCCCCCCAAAAATCTGTCCCCACTTGCCTTGACTAGGTAGGAACCAGGGTCCACAGAGCACGCCCAGTAGTGTCTGCCCTCCGTGACAGCCACGCTGCCCACCAGCAGGTCGGAGGTCAGAGGGCAGGAAGTGAGGGCCTCACCGGCGGCCTGCAGCAGTGAGAGGCCCGGCACACTGCGCACGCAGCGCTGCTCCCGGCTCAGCTGCAGGTGGTCGGCATGCAGGGCCCAGCGCGCGTCCAGCTGGAAGCCCAACACTGACGAGGGGGTGAAGAAAGAGGGTTAGCAGAAGAGTTACCAGTTCAGGTCATTGTCCATCCATCTATCTGACAACCATACATCCAGGAATCCAATCAATATAAATCAATCAGTAAGTCAGTCAGTCAGGGTCACGGGAGGTCCGAGGCCTATCTTAGGTCTGACATTGCTTCTTGCAGGCATGCAGCCAGGATGGGGTGCCAGTCCACAGGACACAATCAAACAATGGGAGACACCAGTGCCCATATTGATAAAGCATCTTTGAGTAAGAAGACGGTTGTAAGTGGTCCAAAATTCTCTTACTTATTTGATTTTGGTTTGACTTTCAATAGTAGGAGTGTTTTTATTAATTTTCTCATCCTAAGATAGCACTCCCAAATCAAGCAGATTTAGGACAGTTCCAGAGCAGTTCTAACCCGCTACAAGCTGCCAAACGATGGCATTCAGGCAAAGATCAGCAGGCACATTCCGGGAAAGAAGGAACGTGAAGGAGACGCTGGATGACACAGAACTTATAAAGAGATATCTGGGTTTACAGGGATGGAATAATATTTGCTACCAGGCTTGCACGTAATGCAACTGTATGGAGCCCCAAAGGGAACAAGGAAGGAGAAAAAAAATTAAGGAAAAAAATAAGTATCATGAAGTACTTTTACATCACTGTTAATAACTGCACTGTATCAGTCCGAAGTACAAAAGATAGAATAAATGGACTAATAAGTATAAAGCTAGATGACACAGACATGTCTGGTAATGTGTGCTTTATGCATTAAACTACGAGGGACAACGGGCATCATTTGACATTGCAATTATGTACTTACATACATATTTATTAATAACCGCACACAGTGTCCATTCATCACATATTCGAACGATAAAATATTAATTAAAGTTCCCATACAGAAATCTGGAAAACCAGCTGTTTACAGTCACTGGTAGTGAATGGCAGTGGTGGGCATTGTTGCGCTAATCCACTAACCGCTAGTTAGCAGATTAGCATTTTCGCTAACTCTACAAACCATTAGTAGACCAATTAGCTTCCACTAAACTTAGTTTTGCTAACTCTAAATCCGCTACCATTTTTTAGCTAGTAAAATGAATGAAGTTTAACAGTTTAACATTTGTAAACCCTAAAGTCATATTTGTTCCTGTCTGTTGTGAGCTTGCCTGTAACAGTCTATCTGGGATAAACCGTTGAACTTAAGGTAGTCTGTGCTAAATGTAAGTGAATGAAGATCGATTTAAACTAGGGTACCCTGAACTAAGTGAAGAACAGGGGCCTGTAACACAGCTGGATTTCTTGCTTAGCCGCATAAATGTGTCAGATTTAAGGTACCTTGATTCACTTGAATTTAGCTCACACTACCTTAAACCCGACAAGTTATCTGGCTAAGCAAGTAATCCAGCCGTGATACAGGCCCCTGGTTCTATTTTACAGGTTTTGATTGACAGAACTATGGAAATGCACAGATCCGCACCGCAGCAGTTCTGCGACGCACACGCCACGCATCCTGTGCGTTACACGCTTGAATATATCTTCTTTCGAGAATTCTAAGGTGGTATTCTCAAAAGCAGGTCCAGATTTAAACCTTAATTCCATCACTATGGTGAAATTAGCTTTATATTTAGTTTTTCAGCTGTAATATCTTTCAACACTGCGATGGGCTGGCCCCCCATCCTGGGTTGTTCCCTGCCTCATGCCCATTGCTTCCGGGATAGGCTCCAGACCCCCCGCGACCCAGTAGGATAAGCGGTTTGGAAAATGGATGGATGGATATCTTTCAACAAAAGCAATACCTCTTCGTCTTCCAGAATTCTTTGTACTATACAATGGTTATTATTAGCAGTAGCAGTAGTAACAGCATGGGCATCATTAGGTCTGATCACTTGGGGCTATAGCCCCAAGTATTTTACCCCCGATGCCAATCTTCCTTCAAAAAAAACAAAAGTCAAACCCAAGGTAAAGTTGACTCCTCCCCTGATCATTTCAATTGCTAGAAATGCCCCTGAATAATAGTAATAGTAGTAGTGGGTTTTGTGCATTAATGTTCTACTCTCTCTTTATGTAATTTCTTTGCTGTAATATCAGAAAATGATTTGTCATCAATGTAGTACATGGCTCCATCTACAAGGAGAACTCATGTGCTCTCTGCCAATATTAAAGTATCGGTTACATCAGTAGGACAGGTAACAGGTGGGTAACGGTAATGGTCAAAATCATCATCACCACCATTATAATCATAATTATTATTACTATGCAATAAAGAAATACACGTCACCGCGATTTCAAAGGAGATCTACAAAATGCCGTCCTCAAAGCCATTTATCTGCTCCAGGAGTCCTGAATTCATGGTGTTACTTTCCCTCAAACACAAACTCCTACTCCTAGCTCAGTGGGTGTAGGAAGCTTTTTTTCTTCACACGTCCTCCTCTGAGGTAGAACAAAGTCTAATCCTGAGACGCTTTATAAATAGGGACACAGTTCATCAATCCTTAGGCTGTAGGAGGATACCCATAGTGGACCAGCCATTCAAATCCATACAGTTCATTCTTGTATAGTGCTCTTACTTGTATGTAGTGCCGTTATTCTTACATAATAATCTTACTCGTATGTAGTGCCGTTATTCTTACACAATACTCTTACTCATATGTAGTGCCGTTATTCTTACACAATACTCTTACTCATATGTAGTGCCGTTATTCTTACATAATAATCTTACTCGTATGTAGTGCTGTTATTCTTATACCATGCTCTTACTCTTATGTAGTGCCATTATTCTTATACCATGCTCTTACTCTTATGTAGTGCCGTTATTCTTACGCAATACTCTTACTCATATGTAGTGCCGTTATTCTTACACAATACTCTTACTCTTGTGTAGTGTTGTGTTTCTTACACCATGCTCTTACTCTTGTGTAGTGTTGTGTTTCTTACACAATGCTCTTACTCTATTATAGTGCTCTTCCCAAACAAATCTGTCCCAAAACACTTAAAGATCCTGGAGAGGAAACAGCATCACACACAGTGTCACAAATGGTGAAATAATCACAGCATGCAGGAAGCAGGAGGTGATAAGTACCACTCAGGGTGCATTTCCACAAGAGGACGGTGAGACCGGCACTCACCAGGTGCCGGCGGGGTATGCAGGTACACCTCCTCACTGTAGTCTCCGAAGCCAGCCCGGTTGCAGCCCCTCACCCTCAGCGCATACACGCAGCCAGCTTCTGGCTTGTCGATCACTGCGCTTGTGCCGGTCACCTCGTGCAGGCGCTGCCAGGACCGCCGGCCTCTCCCAATGGCCCCCCGTAGCCCGGGCTCCCGTCTCTGGAATTCAACGGAATAGTGCCAAGCGGGGGCAGAGCCCGGGGGCAGGCGCCAACAAAGGAAGAGTTGATCATAGGCCAGAGTGCGCTGGGTATCAATCACAGGTGCCAGAGGGGCTGAAACAATAAGAGGTGATAATGAATTCATCATTTATTTATCAACATCCTGATGATTCTGTGCAAATTTGTGTCAAACCCAAACGTTTTTGTTTCAGAATGGGCAGATCTGTCAGGAGCTTGGCTATGAAAAGGACAGGTATCCCCCTCAGAGCAAATTTAAGTACATTTGCTCTGCGGTCTCTCTTGGTTTTTTGTTTGAAGCATTAGGGAAGGTATCGACTATGTCCTATTGATTTTCAGCAGGGTATCATTTTAAAGGGTCGAAACAATGAGGAAAAACAATTTGTCTGCTAAAAGACCGCAAACCATAGTTTCATCTTTTACTAACACCGGTGCAGCTGAGAATTTACTTAGATGGAGATGTTTAAAATGATTATGTCTGGATGACTCTTGATCAGTTTTCCCATGAAAGCATTTTACACTTTCAGGACGTTTCAATCCTTTATAATCTGGTTTAAAAACCTGCTCATATGTTGCTGAGGTCACAGGGTTGTACATTATATTATTAGTTGCAGACTCCTCTCACTCTTCCCATTGTTCACCATATGCACAGGTATGTATGAGTAACTACAAATAAACCTGTGTGCTGAGCCATGACCTCTGGTCAAAATGGCTGTGTGTTCAGCCATGATAGAACAGAATAGCGATATTTCATTGATTACCATGGGGAAATTTTGGGCATTGCTCAGGGGCCCAACACTGGCCTCAGTTTCCTACCTTGGAATTTGACCCAGCAACCTTCCAGTTCCAATACTAACATACTGAATGTATGTAACATACCCAAACAATGCAGATGGGATTTAAACCCCCCCAACATAAAGGTGTAAGGCAACAGGGTGACCCTCTAGGCCAACCCATTATTCTGACCCCTAATAATCTTGGGATTATTAGGGTTAACACCTTTAGCCTCCCTCATCCTTAAGAAACTTGTACATTTCTATTTTGATTTTTCTTTGTATCCTGTAAAGTCAATCCCAATCCCTTTCTCAAGTCCTCATTAGAGATGAGTTAGCATTGTTGAATATTCAAATATTTGAGAAAGTGTATAAAGTAAAAATTCAAAATCCAATGAAATACAGTTCATTCTGAACAGTTCACAGGGTACCATCATATTTCAGGTCCTACTATGATATCTGTAAGTCACCTTGGATCAAACTGAATCGTACACGTATAATGTATGACATTACCAGCCCACAACCTCATGTCCTTCATCAGTCTCACTTCTTTAATCTCTCTCTCTTTCTTTCTCACTCGCTTGTTCTCTCATGCTCATACCCCCAGTGAAATCCAGGCTAGTGAGAAGCTGCAGCTCATGGGTGATGTCCAGTTGGAAGTGTCGCAGAAAAGGATCGGCAGACACTGAGAAGCTTTGCAGAGACTCGATCGCCTTCATCAGCCTGTCAGAGTATGGGGGGAGGAAATTAACCAATGCATAAAGAACAACAGTCCCAGTCCCCCAAAAACAGACAGAAATCTGTATCATTTATAACATTATACTTCTTGGTGCCTGTCTGTATAGTTTGTAACACTGTACTCCGTAAGGTGTGCATGCATCCCTGCAGCTGTGTGACAATGCCGGAATCAGCGTTTCCACTTGTCTACCTCAGGCAATCCTGCATGTGACTGTTTATAATATCGGGGACATTTTGTCACTTGACAGACAGTCGACAGAGTATAGAGCTGCCCTTTCTCTTCTTTTTTCCAGAAAGAACTTTAATTTCCCTTCGCTTTAACAAATACAGTGAGACACGGGCTGGGGTGCAAAGAGAAGGCGTATGGCCCACCTGCAGTGAGCGGGCAGGGCAGCCTGCAGGAAGCAGGGGGGGTCGGCCTCCTTCAGCAGTTCTTGGGAGAAGGCCAGCAGGCCCGCGTTCTCTAGCAGGCTCCACCTGATGGCTAGCTGTGCCGCCAGGGCCCGCCCCCGCTTCAGCCGTGCACCATCCAGCTCCTGCTGCAGCTCCAGACGCCTACCAGCCAGGGCCCCTGCCAGCTCCTGCATGCTCTGCGCCAGGTGCTCCTGTGCAGAGGCGCTGTTCAGCTACCCAGAGGAAGAAAAGCACGTATCATGATGTAGGCCAGTGTTTCTCAACCTAGTCTGGCAGGGAACTGGAAGGGAGCAAAAACATGGACCATCTGGGGTCCCTGAGGACCAATGATGTAGAATATTCAGCTTACACCCACTGTGGTCGGATATATTTATGATTTAAGCCGTTTTCTCAATCTTTGCATCAAGTAAAAGTCTGTCATTGTGCTCATCTGATCCCTGGGAAAGTCACTCGATTCTGCAGCACATTAGCGTCCCCAAGACACATTCGCGTCCCCCAGACACATTCGCGCCCCCCAGACCCATTCGCGTCCCCCAGACACATTCGCGCCCCCCAGGACCATTCACGTCAGCGACGTGGTTCTCCAGGACAGAACAGTATTTTTTTTTTTTGTTTACATAGTTATTTTATGCAAAGTTAAGGTAATCTAACATGTTCTTCAATGTTGTTCTGTTGGTTAGTGATTAATAAAACCCAAATATTTTCCCCGTTTTTTTTTTGTTATTCACCCCCAAAAAACCCTCCTCCCTCCCCCCTCAGAAAACAAACTGAACCATGGCTCAGACACTGAGGTCTGAAACAAACCACTGGTTTGGGAAAACTTCACACCCCGAATACAGATATTACAATCATCTCAGGCTACAACATAACATAGCATGCACCAGTGCATTCAATTCCCTATAACAAGGCAGTCCAGCTTGCAAACATTATTTCGATAACACTTTACTTGTTAGAGCACAAATAACATAATATTATGCTATTACTTATGTATTAATTAACCACAAACTAATCTTAGTTAAATAGTGATCTCATGTCAGGATTCATTAATAATCAGTAGTAGAGTTATTAAGTATTTGCGTCTCATCAAGAAGTGTTACCATTATTTCCAACCATCAGAACAAAACCAAGAAATATGACATTCGAAACACAACGAAATCTAAAAATTATTGGAAAAAAAAAAAATCAAAAACCGAAGATCAAAGCAGTTAAGTTACTCATCAGAAAATTAAAGTTCAAGAAGCGGCTAATTTACATACATACGCCCTGGCTGATCTATTACTGGGCAGTTATTAATTCAGCAGTCACTTTTGTCTAAAGCAACACATGGTACCAGTCAAAAGTTGACAAACCCACCCCGTTTGTTTGTGTTGTTTTTTGCATTTTAAAATAATTATAAAAGACATAAAAACTATAGAATAGCATATATGGAACTATGTACTGACCAAACAAAAAACAGAATTAAATAGTTGGGGGGGGTGCAGCCCTAAGGGCTGGTATTCTGAAAGTTGCTTGTTCAAATTCTGTGGTTGGCAGAGTGATCCCACCACTGGTCCCTTGATCAAAGCCCTTATCCCCAGTTGCACAAAGACTGTCTGACCCTATTGTCTCCTCTATGCCAGTTTGATGAGGTGACCTCCTGTGATGCCTTTCCAGCTGTCCTGAAGGAGTTCCCACATACCATATATACGCTAAGTCCTTGTTGGTTGCTTTTCCTTCACTCTCTAGTCAGACTCCTTCAAAACCATCTCTTCCGTGTTTAGGTCAGGTGGGCAGGTCCTCAGATGCGACACTATCACTCTCCTTTGTAGACGGCTTGGCATGTCCACACTTTTGACTGGTCCTGTGTAAGTGAGGACAGCCTGGACTGAGAGAGCGGGGGCATCCAGCACCCCTGCAGCAGCTGGCATTCAACTGATATTACTCTACAAGCCACAGGAGCTGAAACCACAAGCTTGACATTGAAGAAACACATAAGATCAAATGCCTTCAACTAAAATCGGTAATTAAATCTAAAAGTAAGTAAACACTAATAATAATCTATCACCAGCCCCATCGACAGAACAAATTAAAAAGGTAATAGCCAACAACAAATTGCTCTTCAGATTGCATGAACTGTTATCTCAGACTGACGTAGTAGATTTGGGCATGGGTGTTAGGGACATTTAGAGGGGCGGGGGGAGAGTTCAGGGTTGATTAGGGTTAGGGGCCGTGTGTTTAGAGGGGCCGGGGGACAGTTTGGGGTTGATTAGGGTTAGGGACCGTGTGTTTAGAGAGGCGGGGTGAGAGTTCGGGGTTGATTAGGGTTAGGGACCGTGTGTTTAGAGAGGCGGGGTGAGAGTTCGGGGTTGATTAGGGTTAGGGACCGTGTGTTTAGAGGGGCGAGGTGAGAGTTCGGGGTTGACTAAGGTTAGTGACCGTGTTTTTATAGGGCCGGGGGGAGAGTTTGGGGTTGATTAGGATTAGGGACCGTGTGTTTATAGGGGCGGGGGGAGAATTCCGGGTTGATTAGGGTTAGGGACCATGTCTTTAGAGGGGCGCGGGGAGAGTTCGGGGTTGATTAGGGTTAGGGACCGTGTGTTTAGAGGGGCCGGGTGAGAGTTCGGGGTTGATTAGGGTTAGAGACCATGTGTTTAGAGGGGCGGGGTGAGAGTTCGGGGTTGATTAGGGTTAGGGACCGTGTGTTTAGAGGGGCGAGGTGAGAGTTCGGGGTTGACTAAGGTTAGTGACCGTGTTTTTATAGGGCCGGGGGGAGAGTTTGGGGTTGATTAGGGTTAGGGACCGTGTGTTTATAGGGGCGGGGGGAGAATTCCGGGTTGATTAGGGTTAGGGACCATGTCTTTAGAGGGGCGGGGGGAGAGTTCGGGGTTGATTAGGGTTAGGGACCGTGTGTTTAGAGGGGACGGGGGAAGAGTTCGGGGTTGATTAGGGTTAGGGACCGTGTGTTTAGAGGGGCGGGGGGAGAATTCCAGGTTGATTAGGGTTAGGGACCGTGTGTTTAGAGGGGCGAGGTGAGAGTTCGGGGTTGACTAAGGTTAGTGACCGTGTTTTTATAGGGCCGGGGGGAGAGTTTGGGGTTGATTAGGGTTAGGGACCGTGTGTTTATAGGGGCCGGGGGAGAATTCCGGGTTGATTAGGGTTAGGGACCATGTCTTTAGAGGGGCGGGGGGAGAGTTCGGGGTTGATTAGGGTTAGGGACCGTGTGTTTAGAGGGGACGGGGGAAGAGTTCGGGGTTGATTAGGGTTAGGGGCCGTGTGTTTAGAGGGGCGCGGTGAGAGTTCGGGGTTGATTAGGGTTAGAGATCATGTGTTTAGAGGGGACGAGGGAAGAGTTCGGGGTTGATTAGGGTTAGGGCCCACGTGTTTTGCAGGGCGGGGGGGAGAGTTTGGGGTTGACTAGGGTTAGGGACCGTGTGTTTATAGGGGCGGGGGGAGAGTTCAGGGTTGATTATGGTTAGGGACCGTGTGTTTATAGGGGCGGGATGAGAGTTCGGGGTTGATTAGGGTTAGAGACCATGTGTTTAGAGGGGCGGGGTGAGAGTTCGGAGTTGATTAGGGTTAGGGACCGTGTGTTTAGAGGGGACGAGGGAAGAGTTCGGGGTTGATTAGGGTTAGGGACCGTGTGTTTAGAGGGGAGGGGGTTGAATTCGGGGTTGATTAGGGTTAGGGACCGTGTCTTTAGAGGGGCGGGGGGAGAGTTTGGGGTTGATTAGATCCATACCAATGTTGAAACCACACCTATGCCCTTGCATCAAATCCTTTCCAAATGAGAAATTGGGAAAAAAAAAAACTTGAGTATGAGGTAAATCACAGAGTACACTGTGCAAGCAAAAAAACGTATAAAATGGGATTAAAAGCCTTTAGTACACATATTCAACGCATAGAGAACACACTAGAAACTCCCTTCAAGCCATCTCGCTACGATCAGCCACAGTCGCTGAGCACTTATCGTTTTACCCTCTGACTCTGTATACTAGGTGACCTTAGAGCATTTAGTCTGCGTTTTCCAAATGGAAGTTGACAAGTTGCATTAACTGTTGCCGAAAGAAAATTTAAACCGGAAAACAAGCAATCCAAAACCCATTACACAATGCACAAACCACAGAATACATATTCATCGAAAAATAATCTGCCTTAACCAGAAACAATATTGCAATCATAGAAGAACCTTGGCAGCCATTTATGGGAAACGCAAATCCAAAAAATACAAGCTTTATTGGACAGCCAGAGCCACATCACAACACTTCGTCAGATATCAGGTCTTTTCATACACACAGATATACAACAAGATATCAAGCCACATGCACAGCCAACAAACACACAAACATTCCTTGGCACCTTTAACTCCAATAGTGTGTTATTACAGTAATAATAATGGGAGAGAAGGGGGTGGAGTAACATACACAGAAGGACAACATAATAAATAAAAGGAAAATTAAAGCTGGGTCAGGGATGTACAGCACAGCCAGGCACGGGGCGGTTGCAGTAACCAGAGGAGGAACAAGGAATGATTACAGAAGTGTTTCTGAATATTCATCATACAATATTGACTACAGGTAGGTGGGTATGAGTGTTTTACCTCAGTCTGAGTGATGGCATTCTCCAGTTGGCTGAGCTGGGTATGCACTGTTTCCTGATTGGCTAAGACATAGTTAAGTCCTTTGGCAATCTTGTCCTAAGGGGTCAAAGATCATATTGTTTGTACAGAAACAGTTCCCATTCATGTAAAACACAGGTCTACATATTAATTTGGATTGAGAAAAAAAATTATGGAGTGAAAATCAACAGTGTAGTATGTAATGTAAATAAGATACTAACAGTGTCTGTCCAAAGACATACTATACTGATTAAGGGACTAGCTTTCTGTACAATGGAATGAGTGATTGTTCCAGTAAACACTGTAATATGTGATTACCTTTCTGCACAGGGGAATGAGCGCCCGTTCTAATAAAAACTGTAATAAGTTACTATCTGCACACTGCAACAAATGCTTGTCCCAGTAAACACTAATCAGTGATGAGTTTTCTGCACATTGCAGCAAGAGCCTGTCCGGGTAAACACTGTAATATGTCATTAGTTTTCCCACACACTGTAGCATGTGACTGTTCGAGTAAACACTGTAATAAGCGAGTAGTTTTCTGCGCACAGCAGTGAGGGCCTGTCCTCTCACAGGCCGCCGCCCACCCTGAGGCTCTGGTAGGCATGGCTGATGTGGACGATCCTGTGGCCACCATGAGCTCGCCGCAGCTTGCAGAGGGAGCACAGGAGGCGCTGGCAGGGTTTACAGTAGAAGTGCAGCCGTTCCTGGTCATGCTCTGCACAGGTCAGCATCTATGGCGGGGGGGGGGGGGGGCATGGAGATAACATGGAGAGGAAAAAGGAAACATGCTGCCACATTGTCCATGTGCTTCATTACTTCATTACGTACATCGGACCTGCTGTCTCCAGATTAGGAGAGCTGTCCATACTGCAGGTGAAATCAAACATAATTAACAGTAAACTCTGGGATCTAACCCCGCATGCCCTTCTGCACATGCACACTCCTGCTCACACTCACATGCTCTTCCACCCACACACACACACACACACACACACACACACACACACACACACACACTTGTATTCATATCTTTGTGGGGACAGTCCATTCATCCATCCATCCACTTTCCAAACTGCTTATCCTACTGGGTTGCGGGAGGTCCGGAGCCTATCTCGGAAGCAATGGGCACGAGGCAGGAAACAACCCAGGATGGGTGGCAGCCCATCGCAGAGCACACTCACACACCATTCACTCATGCATGCACTCCTACGGGCAATTTAGCAAGTCCAATTAGCCTCAGCATGTTTTTGGACTGTGGGGGGAAACCGGAGGAAACCCCACGACTACATGGGGAGAACATGCAAACTCCACACACATGTGACCCAGGCGGAGACTCGAACCCAGGTCCCAGAGGTATGAGGCAACAGTGCTAACCACTGCACCACCTTGCTGCCCCATGGACATTTCATTCATTTATACAAAATATAAGACTTTTGACCTGAAAAGTGATCCCCACAACATCAAAATAACAGGATTTTATCAGATTGTTGGGACATTTGTTCCCCACAATGTAATATACACATAACCTACACACACACACACACACACACACACACACACACACACACACACACACACACACACACACACACACACACACAAATCACAAGACCAGTCTGCATGCCCGCGCAGCTCACCTTGGGCCTGAATGTCAGCGTGGGAGGCACGTGCTCATGTTGGGCCCGCGGTGTCCCCCACGGGTGGTACAGCTTGAAGCACTCGTTGCAGAAGTTGGCCCTGCAGTCAGCGCAGCCCTTGGTGGCCTCGAGGGTCTGGGGCGGCTTGCAGAACTGGCACATGACGACCACGCCGCACATGTGAATTGCGCTCCTGTACCTGAGGCCAGGGAAACATCAGCACCTGTGCTGTGGAGGTACACCCTCACACACCCCATCTCCATTCTTAACTTAAATAAGAATAATTATTCTTAAATAAATTTTTATGAAAAATTAAGGAAATAGATTCTGGATTATTTCAAACAGTTTCAGCAAAGTTTGACAGACATCAAGCAAAACAAACATCCTTTTATATAACTGGTGCCCAGATTGTGAATCATCTCTCAGTTATCTGGACACAGCCTTTTTCACAGAAATGTTATGTTATGCTAAGGGTATGCATATTATATATCGTACCTCACACAAATACACACACATAAGTACTATGCTGTACTTCTTATTGTTATTTTAGAGTGTCCTCTTTCTGCTTTGCCACACGTAACTGTAATACTCCCATTTCAGCCTAGGCATGTTAGCATAGTCATTGCATCTGTCAACAAAAGATTTAACAGTGCTTAGTCATGATAGTCATGCAATTTTTATCAAGAACTCCAAACAGCAAGCTGAGCAGCTCGTAAATGTGTTGTGTGTAATCAATTTTAAGATCTTTTTCCAATTTATATATTTGTTTAGCTAACCAAAAGTAGGCTACAGGCAGTACATAAGCCACTTGTCACTGTCAGTATCACAGACTTTGTAATGTTGTTTACTGCTAGCCTGGGGTACGTTTCCCAAAAACATAGCTGCTAACGTTAGCAACTATGCTGTTGGGACCATAGGCAGCTGAATGGTTCCAACTCAGAAGTTGCCAATGGGAGTCTTTCAGAAACATACCCCTGAACAGAACTTATCTTCTTAGCCTACTAGTAATAAATAACCTTAAATCAATGACTGTCAGTATATATTTTTCCCTTGCCAGGTGCACTAGTGGTAACCGCACATGCCTGCCCTTCTCGAGAGAGAAAGTGTATGTTGCAGGATGTGCAGATCAATGGGGCTTGAAAGTGGGCTAGTATATGTTAAGCTTGGGGGTGTATTTATGTAACAGTCTAGGATTTTTAATCGGCCTGTTGTATCACCTTTTTTTTTTTTTTTTTTTTTTTTACATATGCAGGATTTATATTTGAAAGAGAGACCAGTAGTGTTTCACATTCATGGTTCCGGTTCCATGCCCTGAACTCTCCTTATTCAACTATAATTTTAGCTTTAATTCATTTATAAAGCACTTTAAAACAACAGTTAACCAAAGTGCTACACACAGGCATAAAAATGAAATAACAAATAAAACACTAAAACAAAAAGCCAACATCTCAGACAGATTTAAAAGCCAAAGAGAAAAAAAATGAGTTTTAAGAGAGGTCTTACAAACAGAAATGGAGTCGGCCTGCCTGGGGTTCAAGGGCAATTCATTCCATAATGTTGTAGCAACTACTGAAAAAGTATCGTCACTCCTAAGCTTCATCCTTGTCTTAGGGACAACTAACAATGAATGATCTGCCGAGCTGAGAACACGTGGGGGACCATACGGCTGAAGCAGTTCGGACAGATACTGTGGGAAAAGGCCATAAAGACATTTAAAAACAAATAAAAGTTTTTTAAAATCAATACGAAAACGTACCGGAAGCCAGTACAATGGTGCTGACACTGGAGGAATGTGCTCGTGTCTTATTGTACCTGTTAAATGCCGAGCAGCAGCATTTTGGACCAGCTGTAGTCGGTCAAGTGACCTCTGGTTAAGCCCAACATAAAGTGCATTGCAGTAACCCAAATGATTTGTAATAAACGACTGGATTAAGATCTCACAATGATGCAGAGAGAAAAATGGTTTTACTCTGGACAGTTGTCTCAATTTAAAAAAATAAAGCTGATTTTACCCACCGAGCCGATCTGTACATCAAATTTCATTTCACTGTCCAGTCTGACACCCAAATAATTTTTTGCTGTATGTGTCAAGTATTGACTTAATGAACCCAAGTCAATGTTAACTCTATCACTCATACCACCACTTGTTCCAAACAACATAACCTCAGACTTGTTTTCGTTAAAATGTAGAAAATTGAATGACATCCATGCTTGAATTTCTGCAGTACACCCCAGTAACTGACTAACACAGTATGCATTTCCTTGGTTTAGTGGCATATTGTCATGCCCGGGATGTGTCGATGGGCGATCGGGTGGTTCGGAGAGCGAGCGAAAGCAGGCAAAACAACCAAGATACAGGGTAAACGGGGATTTAATGGGGAAACTCAGGACACGGAACATTCGACACCGACTAACATCAATGACAGACAAGGGGTAGAAGCAAGACTTAGACTTAAATACACCAAACGAAGCAAAATAACAAGACACAGCTGGGTATGATCAGGGAACCACACGTGGATAATCAGGGGGCGTGGCACACACGAGGATCGTACAAGCCGGGCATCACACATATAGATTTGACCGTCATCGGCATTAAAAATGGAATGCAATGTCATATTTACGAAAAATTTAACCCAGAGGAAGTACGTACAAAGAGAAGAGGCCCGAGAATTGAACCTTGAGGCACTCCACACATAAGAGGTGCTGGAGAAGACTCAGTGGCACCAATATGGACTTGACGCCACTCTCAGTTAATTAAGACCTAAACCACTCTAAAACACCACCCTGAATGCCCACGCAATTGCACAAGTGAGACAGGAGAATCTGATGGTTCACTGTGTCGAAGGCAGCTATTAGGTCCAGCAGTACCAAAACAACACAGTAACCAGAATTGGTGGCTACAAAAAAACTAATTTAAAACTTTTATCAGTGCCGATTCAGTACAACAGCTTTTAAAACCAGACTGAAACACTTCAAGAATATTGTACTCATCTAAAAATGATTTCAACTGATAATAAACTATTTTCTCCAAAACTTCAGAGAGGAAAGGGAGCTTAGAGTTTGGCCTAAAGTACAGGGGAGTCAAGGCCAGGCTTTTTAATCAGAGGTGTAACCACAGTGTGCTTAAAACTCACAGGTATAATCCCATTGGTTAAACTGCCATTTACAATACTGAGTACATAAGGTGCAAAAGTGGGAAAAAAAACCTCCTTAAAAAGATGTGGTGGAATTGGATCAGCGGGAGAACCTGCAGGCTTCATATGACAAATAATTTTTTCCAGATATGATAAAGTGACAGGCTCAAAGTGGTCAAAGACAGCTGGACATGTGACATAGATAGAGGGGTCATAGGAAGAGGGACACATGAGAGACCTGGTGCTCGACACCTCATTAACAAAGAAATTCAAGAAGTTCTCACACATTTCAGTCAAATTTCCCATGTAAACTGATTGTGGGGAATTTATGGTTTTAAACAGTACACTAGAGGCAAAAATATCAGAAAAATACTTGGTTTTTGCAGCTTTCGCAGTTCTCTGATACCAGCGCCAGATGTCTCTCAATATCTAAAAAGATACCTGAAGCTTGTCCTTCTTCCACTTTCACTCAGTTCTCCTACATTTGCGGCTGGCAACGCGCATAGCTTCATTTAATCAGGGCTCACATCTACATTTGGAGAGCCTTAACTTCAGCGGAGCCACAGAATCCAATATATTTAGACAGACTGGATCAAAGCAAGAGGACATTGCCTCCACGTCTAAGTAAGAACACCGAAATTCAGTGTGATTAATCGCTGAGTAAAAAACTGCGGAAAACTGAGCAGCAGTGGATGAATTAATAATACGCCTGCATTGCGCAGGAGCGCGAGGTTTAACTGTATGACAAGGAAGAGGCAGGTGAAATACAACAGGCATGTGTGAGAGCACAGCATCACAAACACCAAGGTTATTCAATTATACAACGTCAGATTTTTGTTCTGTGGCATCTTTAATTTCCACAGGTAATAACCTATATATGCATACATCTTTGTGCCTTTATCTTTATAATAATGCACAATATGTCTCCCGTTCCAAAGTTATTCTCCTGTAGCTTATTTAATGGACAAAAACTACGCTTTGTGGTAATTTTAGTTACCACTTACATTGTTACTTAATTTTAGTTACCACTTACATGTTTATGTATCAGATACTTATTCACTTATCTGTCTATTTATTTATTTAGATTAATTTACCTTTTAATGTGAAGAGAAGCTTACATCACATTATACACTTTTACTGTATGTTCCAATAAAAACATGAAATAAAAGCCAGAACATCCTAGAAGCAGGAAAGCATACTGTATATGTAGATGCCTTTGATGTCAGAGTTTTCACTCCATTGGCATCCCTTACATTCCAGCTCCAGACGACACAAGAATTAAATCACATTAACCAGCCTTTTCAGAATCTCATGCCCTTTGCATGTCATTGTGTCTGGCTGACGGGAGATGGACCTCATCGATCAAACTGTCAATCCTCATTAAGGTTGCCACTTTCGATAAAATGTGCTGGGGGGGGCATTAGTCATGCTCCCCAAAACTATGAGATAAAGCACGTCCCATATTGGTTCAAAACCGGATTGGACACAATTTTATTTTCCTCAATACAGGGCAATCAGGCATACATAATGGATGCAAACTCCAATTCTCACATTTCCCAAAAGATCTAATTGCATGATTACATTGACATGTTCCTTTTGCACAAAAAAAAAAAACATTCTTATATAAATTATATACACAGGATTAGCTACAATCAACAGGAAGGGTATTTACAAATGAAAAGTATTTTTATCTCTTGGCTCTTTCACTTAGAGGATACCAAAGCCATATTTATTCCCCGTCCAGGCCTGTAATAAGGGTTTCTGAGTAGTTGGCTCAAAGAGACACTTAGTGTAGGGCCATGGGATGGGCGTACCTCTCCACAATGCGCTCCAGAGCCAGGTTGCGCAGGCAGTCGGCCAGGCCTCGCTCCCCCAGCTCCACATCCCTCTGGCAAGGCGGGCAGGGGAACAGCACCACGGGGGGTGGGGGCTCCTTCCGCCTCCGGCCCGGGTATGTCCCGCTGCCTGGAGGGGGGCGGGGGACACGTGGGACATCCTGAGTCACCCTCACTGAAATCTGCTCATAGATCAGTTGCTTATTCCAGACCTGATTTTGAAAAGATGACAGTAAGGGCTACCACAAGCAAGGAGGCAGACTGACAGCTGGGCTTCAGCAGCAGCTCAAACTTCTCACATCTCACACAGATGCCTTACGGCAGCGGTTCTCAAACTCGGTCCTCGGGACCCACTGCCCTACTTATTTTCCAGCTATCCCTGCCCCATACACAAGTCCCAGCTGTCTTTCAGCTTCTGATTGACTGAACACCCCTGATCCAGGTAATCAGCAGTGTGTGGGGCAGGGATAGCTGGGAAACAAGCAGGGCAGTGGGTCCCAAGGACCGAGTTTGAGAACCACTGCCTTACAGTAACAGAATAATGGAGCAGTTTCATTGACTTTTAGATCTGCTGGTGTACTGTCACACACACAAACGCAAACCTGTTCGGAGCACTCGCTCAACGCGGTCCGACTTGGGCATGGGCCGCCGGGCCAGGCGTGGGGAGCGGCTGTTGGGCGTTGATGCGGGCGAATTGGGCTCGGGGGACATGTCTGGGGCCGGGTATCCGTTCTGTATGAGCAGCTGAGAGGCGCAGTGAAGGCAGACGCTGTGGTGGCAGGGCAACAGGATGGGCTGCTTTACCAGGCCTTTACACAGCGGGCACTGCAGTTCCTGCTCCAAGGCCCTCGTGTTAGCCTCAATGGAGCGTCGCGAGAGAGGACAAGATCCCGGGGGAGACAGTGGGAGGGAGGGAGGAACGGGGAGACACAAGAAGGGGGAGAAGACGGGGAACACAGAAAGATAAAAAAAAAAATATATATGAAAATGGTACAGACAAATGCCATGCGGTAACCCTGCTCTACATGGTACAGATACTGTTAGACTGCATCAGTGTCCTAATACTAACAGAACTGTGCAAAGGTGTTAGGCAGGCAAAGAAAATGATGTTTAGATTATTCTCGTGTTGGTGTAAAACTATATGATATTATGCCTGTCAAAGTGTGTCAGCTTTTCCTTTTCAGAACCTCTGTTAAAATCATCCTAGTATTTGTAGCGACCGTCCAGTGCAGCCATGTATTTTTTGACTTGGCCACTAGCACACCTCATTCAGCTAGTCAATCTCTCACTGACTTTTTAAACCAATACATTTCATTATTTAATTGAGCTGTTGGTGAAATTTAACAAAATCATGGAACGGCTGAGGTGCCCCTGAGGAGAAGTTTGGGAACTGAAGCGGTGTTCATCTAGCCATCCAACTCGATATCAGTAACTTTTTAGAAGAAATTACTACTAATTTTTATTGTGTTACTCTTAATTTGCACATGTTCTAATGTTAAATTGTGTTTTTTGTTGTAGGTCAAAGTAGACTTGCTACCCAGATAAACAGCTTTAAACATTTCTTTAGACTGCCCAAGACTTTTGCACAGTACTGTATGGACCTCTGTAATTTTCTGTCTGCATACCACCACAATGGATCTGAAATGAAGCAATCAAGATGTGAGGGAAGTATAGATTTTCAGCTTTAATTTAAGGGGCTTAACAAAAATATTGCATTAAACTTTACATCCATTTTTCACAGAATCCCTCCATTTTCAGAGGCTGAATAGTAATTTGACAAAGTAATATAATATACAGTAAAATATATGCATTGTTTTAGTACTTGGATGAAAATCCTTTGCAGTCAATGACTCCCTGAAGTCTGGAACTCATGCACATCACCATACACTGACTTTCCTGCCCTGAGATGCTTTGCCAGGCCTTCACTGCTGCCGCCTTCATTGCTGCTCGATGTTGGTCATTCTGCCTTCATGCTCTGACTCGGCCATTGAAGAAAATCCCATTTCTTTGCCTTGAGAAACTCTTAGGCTGCTTGAGCAGTACGTTTTGGGTCATTATCCATTAGTACTGTAAAGTTTTGCAGCATTTGGCTGAATCTTGGCAGAGGGTACAGTACTCTGTGCTTCAGATTTCATCCTGCTGCTTCTGTCAGGACTCACATCATCAACAAACACCAGTGACCCAGTTCCACTGGCAGCCATACATGCCCATGCCGTACCACTATAACACTGCCTCCAGCATGTTTGACAGGCAATGTGGTGTGCTTACGATCATGAGCTATCCCTTTCCATCTCCATATTTTCCCATTATTCTAGTACAAGTTGATCTTGGTTTCATCTGTGCACGGCTTTTTTTTTTTTTAAAGATGTTTTCTGGAAAAGCCTAATCTGGCCTTCGTGTTTTTCAGTGTTACTAGTTGTTTGCTTCTAGTGGTAAACCCTTTGTATTAAATTTTTTTTTTTTTTAGAATTTTTGATCAGTGTTGACAAACCACAGCACACAGTGCACAGCAACGAAATGTGTCCTCTGCATTTAACCCATATGTGACACTGTGACACAGCAGGGGACAGCTAATTCAGTGCCCAGGGAGCAGTGCTTGTGGGCGGTACCTTGCTGGTTGGGAATTCAAACCAGCAATCTTTCAATTACAAGAGCACTTCCCTAACCATCAGGCCACCACTGACACCAATATGTGTCTCTTGATTGTAAACTTTGACAGTGATGCACCTGCCTCTTCATATGTGCTCACGACCTAACTAGATGTTATAAAGGAGTATTTCTTCACCGAGGAATGAATTCCGCGATCATCCACATTAGTTGCCTTCTGTGGTCTCCCAGGCCTTTTGGCGTTGCAAAGCTCACCAGTGCTTTTCTTCTTTTTAATAATATATCAAATTGTTGATTTGGGCACTCCACGAGTTTTAGCTATCTCTCTGATTGGTTTGTTTTTTGCAGCCTAATGATGACCTCCTTCACTTGCATGGACATCTCTTTGGACCTCCTGTTGAGTTCCAGTGAACAGCTACCAAATGCAAATTCAGTACTTGGAATCAACTCCAAACCCTTTATATACTAACAAGGGAACAGCCCACACCTGGCAATGAAACTACTTGTCAGTCACATGACCAAATACTTTTGAGCATCTGAAAATGGAGGGACTGTGAAAAATGGCTGTAATTTCTGAAAGCTACTTGGAAATCCTTTGATTAACCCCTTAAATTAAAGCTGAACGTCTATACTTCTGTCACACCTTGACTGCTTAATTTCAAATACATTGTGATGGTATGCAGACGGAAAATTACAAAAATTGCAACAATGTCCAAATACCTATGGGCCTAACTATAAATGCCACATGGTCATCTTGCTCTATATCAGTGGATACCAACCACATTCCTGAGATCTACCTACCTACAGAGCTTAGGTGGATAATTTAACACACCTGATACATAGTTTCGACATAGCTGAATACTGAGATGCTGCTGAAGGGCCTGATTGTTTGTATCAGGTGTGTTAAATTAAGGGCTGCACCTAAGATCTGCAGGGTGACAGAGCAGGGTTGGTGACCACTGCTCTATATGGTACAGAAAAAAATCCATGTGGTGGCACTGCCCTACATGGTACAGATAAATACCACCAGGTGGCACCACTCTACATGGTATCGATAAATACCACATGGTGACCCTGCTCTACATAGTACAGATAAATACCAGAGGCCCTGCCCAACATGACACGAATAAGTGCCACATGGTGGCCCTGCTCTACATGGAGGTGAGGGGGGCAGAGTGATGGTAAAGTAGGCTGATCGTGAAAATGAGGTTGTCTGCATGACAAGCTCCTCCCCTACTGTCTTCAAAGTTATAACAGCAGAAAGACCTAGAAAGGTGTCCACTGTAGCTTCAGTTAACAGCGGCAAGATGTATGTTAATTATTTTTTCAAAAACAATAGCAATTTCAACATCCTCAAAATTGAGGCTTTGGGGAAAATTAGTAACATACACTACATTTTATTGCAGAATGACGACTGGACTACTCTTGTAAAAACAAATGTAAAATACCCAGGCAAAACTATTGTAAATGCTGTCAGAATATGTATTGCAACTGCACACTGTTCGGGCTGTGCACCGGCTTCAATACTAACACGTCGTGTAGGAAAAGCAGAGGCTAATAATGATCAAGGAGCCCGTCTTGTTTGTGAATTGTGTCCCTGATGCCCTCACACTATAGAAGCCGAATGTAAGGACCGTAAAGCTCCTCAGTAGATAACATCCCATTGATCAAAGTACCCGGCGTTCTAAGAGGACAGATGAGAGATGACATTCCTAAATAATTACGTCTTTTTCCGAGTAATAGCTGTATTCAATGTTATGGGCTTACCGATTCGGATGCAACAGCTGATGCACGATGTTCGTACGCTAAAATTCCCGACCGTCCTATTGATTGCAGTAGCATTTCGCCCGAAATAAATACGTAGCAGTGACACAGAAACACACATCTACACTTGGACACATTAAAATAAAGGTAAAGAAAAGAACATCGATCTGTTATAAATTAATGAATCAAAGTGACACGACCTGTTTCCCATATCCATCTCGCTGTCATTCAGCAATGTCAACCTCCGGCCCACCGCCTGCACTTATTCCGAAAAGATTGCGGGCTGAAAATGACGCCGCGCCTGCACATTCATTCTCCGTCTGTCCCAACTGAGCAGGCTCCGCGCATGGCCGCCGATCCTCCGTTGTGCAGCGCGTCCGGCGTCCGCACTTACCTTCAGCTGGCTCCTGGGCGCCATGGCAGGAGCGCTCCTTCCCCCTAATAAGGCCGATCTTATCGAGGGGGTGTGTTACACGCAGGCACGGCGATTCCAATGCCCTCCGGAGGAGGGAAACAGAGAGCCTGCATTTCCGTGTTACGTTTCGCTCTTTCCTCCTTTTCTTTTTTGCGCTTAGTTGCATGATTATATTTTCCCTTTCATGTGGGGAAACAGTGTGATTTAACAAGCGATATTTGATTTTTCATGTGTTTAATCCATTCTTTTAAAATTGCAGATCTGAGGTTTTAGTTACTGATTCAATAACGAGCTAATTCTTATTTTCTGCTACTAAAAATACTATTTTACTCCCTGGCATATTGTACCACGTTTTAATAAGAGCCGGTCCATTTCCTCTTCAATCTTGTACGGCGCGCCACGGAGCCCTGGACAAACCACAACTTCAGCGCCCGCCCCAGTGAAAAACGTGTGTACCCAGCGCCCGCCCCTCCACTACCAAAACTGCACTATCCGGCACTGTCATTTTCCATCCATCCATCCATTTTCCAAACCACTTATCCTACTGGGTCGCGGGGGGTCCGGAGCCTATCCCGGAAGCAATGGGCACGAGGCACGGAACAACCCAGGATGGGGGGGGGGGGGGCAGCCCATCGCAGAGCACACTCACACACTATACACTATGGGCAATTTAGCAACTCCAATTAGCCTCAGCATGTTTTTGGACTGTAATATTATATTGTATTATGTGTACCTCTGTCTTTTTCGCCTTCCACCCCTTATTTCGTCTTTTTTTCTAAACTGGGCACCTATGGGTTATACTTTTTCCTATTCATTTGTGTTAATTTAACGGTCGATACATTACCCATCCCTCAACACTTTCAGTAATGAGTAGAAAGTTAACCAGTTCACCGTGGTGGCGTGCAGACTGGTTGTATACTGTAGCGCCGGAAAGATGTCTCCGCGGATGGATGCTGCGAGCACACATAAATAGCCCTTTGTGTGTATTTGTAAATGCTCCTGTTGTATTTCCCTATCGTCGCGCGTGTGTTTGTGTCTTGTGTGAACGCTGTATGATCTTCGCGTGTCTTTAGTATTTAGATGTGTATAGAGTCCGGTGTCTGACCTCCCTGTGTTTCGGTGTTGTATTTGGTTTCGTTGCTCGTTAAATCTTTCAGGACTTAATTAAAAAGAGGTTTGTTTTATCTTGAAGAAATCGGTTTATCGTTTGTTGTTGTCGGGTCTCGTTCTGCCCGCCGTTACAACATTAGTCTGAATGATATCCGAAAAAAACAGAACAATACGTCTGTTAAACTATATATTCCTAGTATTATAAATAAAGTGTGGTTATTAATTGGTAGTCAATTAATAACCATGTCGTACTTCTGAGTAGAGATGCACCGATTGCAATTTCCGATTTTTATGCAAGTATGACCGAGAACTATCACTGACAGCATATACAAACAAAAATCAACTTTCCTAAAATGCAATTTTGGGTTTCATAATAAAGGAAATTGGTAAACTTTACCATTTCCCCCAAACTGCATTATTAAGTTACAGGATCATCTCTCACTTATAAAAGTCTCAAAATGAAGTGCTCTGTGACTGGAAAGATACAAATAACGATTTACTGAAAATAGTTGCTGTACATCCAACTTAATCTGACATATTTTACTTTACCAAACATCAGATACAACTTATATCAGTTTCCATTATATCATTTTCCAGTATGTTTAAATTCACCAGGTAACACAACATTACCCTTTTTCTCTTGTCTGATAAAGCTACATGTACAGTAATGTTTGTACCTCTCTGCCTTGCTATCGGTGCTGTTGCCCTGTGTCCTTCTACGTTCCTCCCACGACTTCTAGCTTTGGCCAGATTGAAACGAGCTTCATCCACGTACAGGAATATTGGTGGTTCAGCACTGGACTCCACCTCCATGATCCTCTGAAATCACAACAAACATTTTATAGGTAAACACATGAAAGACCATATGAAAAGAATCACAGGTTCTGCATGCATGGAATTACAGGAAATTTACAGTGAATGGCTATGACTAAAAGATGACTCATTACCTGTACATACTGATGTCTCAGCTCCTTCCTCCAGTCACTGATCCTTCTAAATGGCACTCTGTATATGTTACATGGTTATGTTGTGACCTTCAAAGCCCCTATCAACAGTTGATATACTTCCTGAATGAATATTATGAGGTGTGCAATTACAGCAGCCCGTACATCCCATGAACATTTGTTTAAAGTCAAACTACATAACAACCAGAACCCTTTTTTATATTGTGTTAGCATCTGGTAATTGGTTTAGAGTTGGATTTGCAGGCAATAGTTAAGCAACTGCAAGGCTGGCCTAATTTGAGGAAGTGTTTTGGGATTGGGAATTAGCAGCTGCAGCCATTTTGTTGAGGTTTGCTTGATCAAATGCTTTCATTTGATTTTTGTACTAAGAAATAAGCACTTTATCTATTGTTTTGCAAAAGTTCATTAGGAATGGCAACTGACGTGAAACCAATGAGACAGTTTTCACTGTTTTGCAAAAATGTGTGCTGTTCTGCTCATAAGTGTTTAGAATTGACAACACGCACTGATGGATTGATAAATGCAGTTCAGCACCTAAGAAAAGCTGTTAAGCCATTATTTTGTTCTGAGCTGTAATGTTATGTTACAGTGATGTGTCTGTTTTCATTATCATTACAACAATTTTGATCTGATTGCACATAAGTGAATATTTTTTATAGGTAAACTGCAGATCGACGTATTTGTTTCAAGATCTATTTATTTGCTGATGTGTTGTTATAATTGCTCACTTGTTTAACCACTCCCAGAGAGCCTCCGTTACTCCTGTAACAACTGGTTTCCCTGCCAAGAAAGATGGAGAAGTTCACACATGTGGGTGTACTGTTAACATATTTGTTTGCATTTATAACACTGGTCTTTGCATTTTGCCTAGCCTGTACAAACTTATGCGTGTGGAATATATTACTTGTATGTTTATTGGGGGCAGCACATGGCTTAGCGGGCTTCCATGTTTCTATGGCTAACAAATCATACAGAGTCAGATGAGTCTGGCATCCAACCCCTGTTTCAAGATCATCTGGAGTAGAGCTGACATCTTCAGACCCTGAAACAGCAATGGCATTTAAACATTTGCAAGTCTTGGAGTGTCCTGGGTGTAACTTTAAATCGCATCCGGCATTGCAAGCGGTCCTCCAACTTGCAGGGAAAAAAGTTTTGGGGGTTGATGGTGGGATTGACACTCCAGCCACCGTAAAACAATTCACAACTATTTGATTTAAACAGACACAGTACCCTTCTGCTCACTGCAGGAGTAGCTCTGCTGCAGCCGCCTGCAGGAAGGCTGCACGCACCATGAAGGGGATGGGGGAAAGCCTTCAGGAGCTTCAGCCCTGGATGAGTTCAAATCAGTGGAGAGCTAATAGGGTCAGGCCTGTTGGGGACTGGGGCTGGTGTGGTGCTTAGGCATCACCTGCTGCATACTCCTTGCGTGTCTTGTCATTTGTCTCAGTGTATGCTCTGACCGCGGTGAGTGATGTCTCGTTGAGGGAGACATTTTACTCACAACTTCAATTGATGATTGAAGGGTGCCCATAAGGTGACACTCCTCTGGTCATGGGTGGCTTCATTGCAACCACTGGCAGGGACAGGGCTGGCTATGAGGATTGTATTGGTCCCCATAGGTCTGGAGACTGGGGTGAGAGTGGCTTCATGTTCCTTTTACTTTCTGAAAGGTCAGGGGCTGTGGGTCGCTGTGGGTCACAGGATCTGTGATCACTTGCACCGGAGCAGTCTGGTTTTACGCCTAAGAAGTCTACCATAGACCATAAGCATGAATATCGGCAGAGGTTCTTTGCAGCCTTTGCTGATTTTCGTAAAGCATTTCACTCAGTTGATCGAGTTGCCCTGAGGGACATCCTGAGACTTTGTGGGATCCCCCCGAAATTGCTGGACGTCATGGCCAGCCTGTACGCTGGTACTATGAGTGTTGTGCAGAGTGGAGGGAGTGTGCAGTGTGTTGTTCCCAGTTGATTCTATAGGGTTTGCCAGTGTTCTTGCTCCTATTCTGTTGTATGCTTGTATGACCTAGGTGTTTGGCAGGGTCGTGGGGTTCAGCAGCTGTGGGGCGTCTGTTGGTAAAGAAACATTTATCGATCTTGACTTTGTCAACGATGCGGTGATCTTAGTGGAGTCAATGGAGGCTCTGATTGGGGCTCTTGAGAGACTGAGCGAGTAATTTGAGTGTCTGGGATTGTGGGTGTCCTGAATAAAGACCAAGATCTAGGCATTTAATGACTTCTTATGCACAGCTATCAGTAGTGTGTCTGTCTGCGGGGAGAATGTCAACCTTGTTGAGAGATGCACTTATTACAGTGTTCCCAACTGTTTAAGCACATTTTCCTGAATGTTCTCTCATTCTCTCAGAAGTTTAAACACAATATTATAACAACTCATTCATCTGTGCAAATCCCAGACTTCCAGCCCAAAAGCAAAGCCAACTTAGAATCAACTCTGCAATGCTAGCCTTGATTTATTGTCATTGTTCAACTTGTTCTCAAAAAGGTGATCTAGGAAGTTTAACAGATGTGCTATGTTGTAAGGCCCGGAATGGAATGGGGGTGGAGAGCTCCATATTCACTTATGGCTGCACACATGGTCACATGACCTCCCTGCTGCCCAAGAATTTCCACAATGGCATGCTACCCAATAATGTCCTTCTTCTTTTATAGTAAGGTTAAATTCAGCCTAATCAAGAAAGATGTATTCATGTGGAGTGTCATTGGCATCAGGCTCACAAATTCTTTACAAAGAAATGACTGAGATAAGGGGGCGGCATGGTGGTGCAGTGGTTAGCACTGTCGCCTCACACCTCTGGGACCCGGGTTCGAGTCTCCGCCTGGGTCACATGTGTGCGGAGTTTGCATGTTCTCCCCGTGTCGTCGTGGGGTTTCCTCCGGGTACTCCGGTTTCCCCCCACAGTCCAAAAACATGCTGAGGCTAATTGGAGTTGCTGAATTGCCCGTAGGTGTGCATGTGTGAGTGAATGGTGTGTGAGTGTGCCCTGCGATGGGCTGGCCCCCCATCCTGGGTTGTTCCCTGCCTCGTGCCCATTGATTCCGGGATAGGCTCCGGACCCCCCGCGACCCAGTAGGATAAGCGGTTTGGAAAATGGATGGATGGATGGATGACTGAGATAAGCACAATGTACAGTAAAAAGTTTGAACTTTGTGCAATAAATTAGTATTGTATTTTATTGTATTTTCTGATCTGGTACTACAGGTATATACTGTATAAGATTGCAATGATCTTAATTGTATATATTGCAGGCACTGGATCTTTAATACGGTCTGAATTCCTTTCAAAAGGGACTTGCAATATGGATGTTTTTCTACAGATCCAAGGAGACTGTCCCTTTAATTATGCAACATAAGTCTGCTAAATGCCATAAAAGTAAAGTGATTTATTTGTTCTCTATTCTGAAGGTACACACTATGGAAGCAACTGTATATCGTCACCCAGCTTATTTCATTTTCAAATCATGGACAAGCACATGATTAACCACAGTAGTATGAATATCATTTAATATCGCAATTCTTTGCCTTTCTCTTTGTCTTCCCTTTCCTCTTCCAGCTCACTGTCCATTATCCATTGTAGGTTTATTCAAAAACAACCACAGTAAACACACAAACAGATTCATGTATAAGCAGTCAGTAGTTTAGATTCAGGTGTGAAGTAATTTGACACGCAGTGTTTTCTGAGTTAGCCGAGTGCTAACTGCGTTTGAGTTTTGACACCTTGTATTTAATTAGAGAGGAGTGTTTTCAGATTGGTTGTATGGTGAAAAGTGTGCTTTCCAAATGGGATTTGTGTTTGAAGATCTGCTCACAGTTCATAATTTTGGCAGTATAATGTGATCATTTTCAGGACTGACTTAAAGCAACTGATTATCTAGCTGACTTTTCAAAATATAGGTTTAAGCAGTTGGGGAAAAACTGCAAAGTATTTATTTTATTTGTTCAGTGGGGCCTTCTTGGTGTCAGTACAAGCTATAAATGGCCAAATGAAGCTTCATGAACCATTTCCTGTTCTTTTTGTCCCCACTGGATGGTGCTTTCTGTCCACAAAGCCTACCCCAATGCAAACCAAGAGCACCATCTAGTGGGGACAAAAATACAGCAAATGGTTCATGAAGTGTCATTTTGTCTATCACTAGTAATAGCATCCCTGGATGTGTGCCTTTCATTTAGCTAACCGTAACTCGAATCATATTTGAGCAATGCTTATCCTTTTGTAGTATGGGGATCTTGGATGGCTGATTTCAGGAGTTGATGTATTTAAGTTGATGTTTATTCTGTTTAATTACTGTTAAAGTGTCAGCATCATATTGTTAAAAAAATATTTAATTTATGTTTATATGTAAAAATAATTTAGTTAAAAAAACTGTACCTGGAGGGATGATCCAATCAGCAGAAGGAGAGAGGGAGTAGCAAGTAGGGAGAGGCAGGGAGAAGGGAGGCGTGGGCAGTAATCGAAAAAAAAAGTTAGGCAAAGTTGGTAAAACACCAGCTTTAGATTTGTGACGGGGAATATGACTGATAAACGGATAGTGAGTCGCTTAAGAACATTCTACCCACGTTGTTTAATGTTACTGTGGTGCTTGAGTAAAACTTACCCAGATTTTACCACACCGACACCGGAGAATGCTAGCCAAACCGAGCTTGCTATTTGGAGCTTCAAGGGACTGTGCGAGGAATAGCCTACTCGGCCCTCCTGCTCTACGCCCAGGACCATGAACTTCGATCCCCGGTGACATCCCTGCTTGGGATGATGGCTTCCATTCTCATCCACTCCGCTCCGCTGATAAGATTCCTGTGTGATCAGTAATAAGCACGTGATGATCAGTAGGTACATACTCTTTCCGTTTCAAGTGTCGCTAATATCATAGCTTTTTCATATTTCCTGGCATATTTGTCTATTTGCTGGTTTGTTTTCACATCTGCTGGTGTGTCTTCATATTTGCTGATGTATTCTGCCCTTCAGGGCACAGATTTGACACTTCCATATCTCCCACACCCAAGTGTGGATCTATTCTTTCATTCAAATTTGTCATATGAGCTATATATATGTCCTATTGAGCTTTTTTGTGTTTGCCTTTTCACATGTTGTGCATCAAAGTTCTCTCTCTGCTCTTGCTTTAATGAGCTACCCTGATACACTATATTGCCAAAAGTGTTTGGACACCTGCCTTTGCCCACACATGAACTACAGTATAATGACATCCAACTTTTAGTACTTAGGCTTTAATATGGAGTTTAAACCCTTTGCAGCTATAACAGCTTCAGCTCTTCTGGGAAGATTGTCCACAAGGTTTAGGAGTGTGTTTATGGGAATTTTTGACCATTCTTCCAGGACTGCATTTCTGAGGTCAGGCACTGATGTTGGACAAGTCTCCACTATTTCATCCCAAGGGTGTTCTATCAGGTTGAGGTCAGGGCTCTGTGCAGGCCAGTCAAGTTCCTCCACATCAGACTCGCTCATCCATGTCCTTATGGACCTTGCTTTATGCAGTGGTGCGCAGTCATGTTGGAACAGGAAGGGACCATCCCCAAACTGTTCTCACAAAGTTGGGAGCATGAAATTGTCTAAAATGGTTTCAAATGTTGCAGCCTTAAGAATTCCTTTCACTGGAACTAAGGTGCCAAACCCAACCACTGAAAAAGAACCCCTCACCATAATGCAGTCAGGCGAGTTAATGTGTGTTTCACGTCACAGGCAAGGATGGAGGCAAAAGCAGACATGGGGAAAACCAAAAGGGCCTTTATTAAACAAAAACAATCGAAAGGAACTGGACCACTAGGGATCAAAACAAGAAATGGAAAATCAGGCGAGAATAAAGGATGCAGGGCAGACTTGGGAGCACATGCAGGCAGTAACTCAATGACTGGACTGGGGAGCTCAAGACAGGGAGGCACTATATACATCACTGATAAGGGAGCAGACGAGAGGCACCTGGGATGATCCACACAAGGGCTGTAGCGAGAGGCAAGATTAACGAGGGGAAAGGAATGCAGGGCATGACAGTGTGGACCAGGGATGCAACGGTTCTCTGAAAAAAGCCTCACATATTCAGTGCTTACATGAAATCCAGATCCTTTTAATTAAAATGGCAGTTTACAAATCCTGTCCGGGATGACAGGGATTATCTGGTCACCCTACTTCAACTTGGACAGACACAAAGCTATAACAAAAGCACTTCGAAACATTTTCGATTGTACCATGGTGATTCTTTGTGCTACCTGTTGTTTCTGGGGCAGTTCAAATGAGACACAGTGCCTGTTACAGAAATATTGATTCAGGGTATTATAGAAAGAGATGGACAGAATATTCATAATAGATAAAAAAAATGTTTCTCAACCAGTACTACACATGACAAAATATTTTCACCACTGAGCACACTTGAGTTTAAACATGGAGTAAAAATCCATACATTCTTCTCTAAGTTTCAGGTGAAGCAGCAGGAACCAGTTTTCAGCACTGGATGATCAGTCTTGAGGGCCATGTCATATGTGGGTGGATCCAGCCAAACATCTTTTTATTTTTCACATTCTGCAACTTTAATGTTCAATTTCAGGAAGAGGCAGCATGCATACTCATGTTTATCCAAAGGTTTGATAATTGTAGTACCTATATTGTTTTTCTTAATCTTTTTTGATGATATGCTGTTGCACATCTTTGCATTTGCTACCTTTTATTGTGTTGTTAATCTGAGTTACGCAACTTGATTTTTACACACCAAGGTTGGACGGGGCAAAGTCTCACCAAAGAAAATTGGTCTAGTCATCAACTAAAAGGCAACAACCCACACATATCCACTCTACTAGGAAGACTCGTGGACTTTGTGTTAAAACTGTGAGCTTAAGCCATCCCATTACTTGCATATATTTATCAAAACACCAGCTTGACTTTTTTATCTGCATAACCTGCTAAGTCAGTGTTAATTTATGGTAAAAAAAAAAAAACTAGGTGTATTTAATATACATGTAAAAAAATACAAAGTAAAATCTGCATTGAAACAAATTTTTTTCAGTTTACAGTAAAATACTGTGAAGGTTCTCATTTCATTTCTTGCATTAATGATGCCACTGTGTACACTGAAATATTGAATTTTGAGATTTGTGAATCTTTTGGTATAATTCTGACTTATCCAATATTTCTTCAGCATTCACGCGGAATACTACAGTATCATGCTTCCTGGGATGAGGTGTCATATTATTCATAATCTAGCTGGGGCATGACACTGTTACCTGTACAATCTTAGCCTTTCTCTTTGCTCCTTCCAGCTCTTGCACTTTTTCACCACTCAGTGCTCTGTCTGCTCAGTGGGAAATGTCTGTGGTGAGCTCTCATCTGAAGCATGTCACACACAGGCTTTCTAGTTTCCCTGGCCTTCATTTCGTTCTCTGCTCTCAAATGTCTACACTTGAATGTTCCCCTTGGCACAAAGATGTTGTTTCAGGTCAAGTCAAGTCACCTTTATTGTTATCCAATCTATATGTGAGTATAGAATGAGACAAAGCTGTTTGCCTGCAGGAGAACAGTGTATAACATAAGAAAAACAAGAGGTAAAAATAGACTGGAGTGCTATGTAGACAAGTGCAGTATGATACAGTAAATACCCAGGACAGTATGAATAGATACACGAGCCTGCAGGAGCCCACATGAGACCAAAAACAGCATATAAAGGGTTAGGCAATCTTATCTAGAAAGGACTGTTGTATGAGCAAGTTTTGGCAGCAACTCCCTAATTAGATTACTAATTAGGCAACTGATGGGCTGAAGAGCCCTCACACCTGGGTCTTAATAACTGACCAAAAGGTTACCACGAAAACCTGCCCACTGGTCCTTTAAGGATAAAGTAGCCTATCCCTGGCATAGATGTATGTGAGATTAAGCAGCCTGATTATTACCTGCAAATCATATGTAGTAACATATGAAACAAACATAGTAAAGATTGAATTAGGGAAACAGTTCCAGAGAGTTAAATGATAGTCCAGAAAAAGACTAAACTCTCTTTAAGTTGGGGTTTCTGGCAGCAGGCATGAGGGGCTTGATTAGCCTGGTTACCATTAGCACCGGGAGGTGTGTACATGTGTCTCCCAGCCCCGTATTCTGCTCTGGGTGGCACGATTTCTTGAATGTCATTTAGAAAATATAACACAGTTACAATACAATATGTATCTGCTGTGTGACATTATTGTAGAAGTTCAGTTTGAAATGTTACACATGTATTGGAAAGGACTGTACCTTTTTCCACAGTATCGTATGATATCGGTCCCAAAATAGTTAAAGCCATACAGATACAGATTCACCATGGCAATGAACTCATGAATCTGTGATTATTGACAGAAACTTTACTTAACTAAAGTAGCATAATATGTTTTTATTATATGATTTTTCCAAAAAGATAAATCTAAATAAATATGCAAAGTATTTCACAGCAATAAGCCTAATACATGTAATGTCGCAATGCTGTTGTCATGACTTGCTGACACACCTGTGAACTTCCTGTACTTTTTCTAACTCATTCATCTACTAGTCCTTTCACTTTGAGTTTAAAAATTTTACCTTATTTTCAGGGGCATAGATTTGGGTATGGATGTTAAGGAAATGTCCCTACCAGTAATTATGGGAGTACCGTGTGTGTTTAGGGGTCGGGGGTTCGGAGCTGATTTGATCCCTACCAGTAATTATGGGAGTACCGTGTGTGTTTAGGGGTCGGGGGTTCGGGGCTGATTTGATCCCTACCAGTAATTATGGGAGTACCGTGTGTGTTTAGGGGTCGGGGGTTCGGGGCTGATTTGATCCCTACCAGTAATTATGGGAGTACCGTGTGTGTTTAGGGGTCGGGGGTTCGGGGCTGATTTGATCCCTACCAATAATTATGGGAGTACCGTGTGTGTTTTGGGGTTGGGGGTTCTGGGCTGATTTGATCCCTACCAATACTGAAGCCAAACATATTCTCATGTTTATTTTTTATTGACTTTTAAGTCTTTCAAAAATTAATTGCCATACTGTCACAGTTTGGTCTAAGTGAACTACATTTCACACAGTTCTGGTTTCCGTTACTTGCAAGCTGCAGATCATGTTAATCACTATCAGGCAATCAGTATTAGCACCTACCTGTATGGACATTTAACAACCTTATTAATTGTTGTCTCGGTTCCCCACCCGACTGATAACTTGGTTTGCAGTTGAACAGTCATGTTGTGTTTGATCTCTGGCTTTTGGTCTTTTTCCTGCCTTTGGTTCTTGCCTTGTAGATTATGATTTTGATTGTTTTCTGTGTTACCGATTCTTGGTTTTCGAGCCTCTTGACTTCAGTTCTGTCTGCCTCGCCAATCCTTTGCCATTCTGCCTGCAGAATGACCCAGGCTTGGACCTTGATGATGATTCTTGCTTTTTCCCTGCCTGTCAGTTTGTAGCGGCTGTAAAACGTGTTTTACCCAAACTTGTTCTCATAAACTGCCACTTCCACCATGCCAGTAATTCTCCTTGTCTGTCCATGACACTAATGTATTTCAGGCAAGCCACTGGATCTGAGGATGCCTTCCTTTCAGCATGAAATTTTGAAGTGTGTGAGAACTGTTCTGCTATTCAACCCTTGAAACAGCATTTACTGCATTTTGTATATTGATAACAAACATAGTGGCCAAAAGAGCTGCTTTATTAACAAATAGTCCTGTGATGGTGTATCATTATCATGCATTCTGTTTCAGTTCCATAATGCTATTTTCAAAGGTATATTTAAAATAGAAATATTGCAGATAAATAAAGCCTGAAAGGGGGTGGGACAGGTGAATGATAATACAAAAAGGGCCCAGGAACAAAGGGAATGAATCTGACTGCGATAATGAGATTATAACTAGGACAAAGATACAGACCACTGAGGTGGTTAAAGGGTAATTATCTGTAGAATAATTATCATGTACTGTAGGATTTCAGTGGCTGTGTCAGTTTAACCATGGTGTTTTATGTTCAGGGAGAGGCAGATCAGAAGCGCCATCTACTGTTCAGTTTTAAAGGCAGCATAAGAGCAGTTTTTTTAAGATCTTGGGATAAATTTTATGCTGATTTAATTTCATGCATGCTATATGAATTTCAAATATGCCTGTATCAATTACTGCCACTTGAGAAGTGGAAGCTAAAAGGTCTGATTTTGGGTTTAGAAGAACCTCATTTATCCGAATCGTCCTCCACCACATTTTCTGAAAAATATTTGAGCGTTATTTATGCACATGGACATTGGACAGCATTTCAGAGCGTCTGTCTGAAAAGTTACTTTGATTCTATTGTGAAATTTATTCAAATTCTATATGATGATTATTTAAAGATTGTTCACCCATTTTCCAGAAGCTCCTCTCTAATGCAGGGTCACAGTTAGCCTGGAGCAAAATAGAGAAAATCCTGGAAGTAATGGGGACACAAATGCACCCATACACACACCTACACACAATCTCTCTATCCACATGCAGAGAGCTGGGGGCATGAATAGGTCCCCAGTTGCTGAAAGAACAAGGTTACATGGCTAACCACTAAGTTGTGGTTGCAAACCTCCCAAAATGCAATGGGATTAATAGAAATGTATTGCCTTATTTAGCATTAGTTTCACTAATGTAGGTTAATTTGCTAAACACATAGAATGCATTGTAATTTGTAATGCGTTGTGACTGCACATCACATACGTTGAAGAGCTGGGATTGCCAGGCTTACTGGGCTCATCATCCTCTAGTGGTCACAGACAGTAAAGCTAATGAGACAGAGGGGCTCCTCTCTATCTCATCATCCCCTTTCAGGGGTGTGTGTGTCTGTGTGTGTGTGTGTGTGTGTGTGTGTGTGTGAGCAGGTATACCTATCCTTATGGGGACACAATGTCCACATAACGTGATAAATTTCCGTTTTTTTCCCTTATGGGGACCAGTTTCCTGGTCCCCATAAGGGAAAACTCTATTTTATAAAAATCGGCTATGAAAGAGTTAAAAATACAAAAAAACTTGTATTTTGCTTGGTTACTTATGGTTATGGTTAGGGCAGGGTGGGGGTTAAGGTTGTCATAGTTAGCATTAGCATTTTTCCCAAAGATGTGAATGAGCAGGCCCCATAAGGATAGGTATGTGTGTGTGTGTGTGTGTGTGTGTGTGTGTGTGTGTGTGTGTGTGTGAATGCACGTGCATGTGTGTGTATCTTAATTAATTTTAAACAACAAAAAACCTAGTTCTGTTGCATTGTTTTCTTATGTTCCGTAATTGCACAGTTTTTAGATTGAAATATATAAAAGTACAATATCACAGCTCCATAAAGTCGCATGAAATATCTGGAATAAATAGAAAAATAACCAGGACAAAGGACTCATGAAATTACATTTTACTGATGCCTGTAAAGTATTGAAAAACAGATCAGTCTTTTGGTAAATTAATTCTGTTCCATTAATCATAACCTGACTCAAAATAATACACAATTTAATCATGAAAGCCAGTGTAATACAAAGAAATTGTTCCAGAGATAATAACAGTACATGTATATCATTAAGAGATAATGATGTAGATTTAAACCATATAACACGAACTCTACTTGCATGACAATTACATCAGTGAACAGGAGTACTTGTCTTTAAGATAAGAATATGCTAAATTACAGCAAATGACAACAAACATTAAAAAGTCTTCTATTTTATTTTAATTTTCTGAGGATTTTCAGCTGACTGCAGGTTTGTAATACTTGATGCATTTTTTGGAAGCTATACTCAAATTATCTGCATATTCTCTCTGAACTGGTAATGTCCTGAAAAGTAATCTAGGTCAGGAGGTCAGATTTATTTTGGTGTTTGTTTACATTCTCTGTGGTACCTTTGACACTGGATCATTGATTGAATTCGAATTTCAACCCAAACCCAACCCCCACCCCCCCCCCCGCGCCACACAATTTGTATCTGGTTGTCTTAATTCAACAATAGAATGATAGTAATATAACCAAAATAAATCTCTATACATAAAGTATAGTACAGTTATATCTACGGAACCGATTGCTTTAATTACTTTATCAAGAGATAGTTTGTTCATAATAAGACTTAATGCAAACTGTCAAAGTTAAATAATTCAATGCCACTATCTATCAGTTGGAGTATTTTAATTTAATATCCTGTTTTTTTCAAGTGATATTTTTCACTGTTAGTAAGTTGATGTACTGATGTTTTATATCATACTATTGCCACTTCATAATATGCTTCGTGCTTTTCTACTAATCTGAGTTTTAAACTGCAGTTTAAATCAAAGCCACAATTTCCATTAAATGCGTAATCTCTTCATTTTACAGTAATGTCAGTTATCACTAAACATTATCTAATATGTCCAATGGCATTTAACCTGCCGCGAGATTTCATTAGTAAATTGTGTGGTTGACTTAACCCGGAGACCTGGGATAAGCAGCTGGAAGATGGATGGATGGATGGATGGATGGATGGATGTTTCACATAGTCATGATTAATAGAGCTACATTAATACTTCGTAAAAGGGTCTTCTTCTTCTTCGGGGAGTTTTTTGGTCACCGGGTTTACTTTATAGATTCCCTATTCATGACTACGCCATGAATATTGAACATGAAAACAATAAAAAGTCATTTCATCATTTTATGTAACTGATAATTGAATATTTGAAATGGTATAATTTCATTTCATTATTTATAGTATTTAAAAATTTGATTAATTATCAATCCCTAATCACTATATATCTGGATACAACACAAATTAGAATAAAAAGCGTAAATATTCTGAGCACCAGCAATGTTAATTCTACTTAGGAGTGGTATTAATTGAGAAGTAGAAAGAGGATGTGAGAAAGCTTTCTGATTAATTTTAAAAGCTGCCCGTGGACTATAGGCACGCTAATGAGTTCTGAGTTCGGTGGTACTCATGACTACACAGGTCTTCGACAGGCTCACACCAGTTTTTAATCACTTCAGCTACATTCAATACCGACTGACGTAATCAGAGACATGGTTATCTGGCGCGTCCAGAGAGTGAATTGGTATACGCTCTACTTGAGTCTCCAGTACATGATCAAGCAGGTATTTTCACGCACGGTTATCCAGTTACAGCGAAGTCATTGTTCACCAGGTGCCCGGAGCAAATATAAACTAGTGTCTCAAAAGGTTTTACCTAAGCGCTCATCATTGCAGTTATATGAGAAACAAATAATCCTCTCTATGGCCGAAGCACAGAAACAAGTAAACAAGCAAATAGATGCGTCAAATAAAGCTAGACAGAGAACGGACTTTTTTGGGCTCTGAGCACAATTGTGTGGATGTCTTAGACTTTGTCTGAAGTTTATTTTAACTCTGAAGTCCTGGAGAACGACAGCCTAAGCACACAGTTAACACCCACCCTTGAGGTAGGCGTCGATGACATCAGCGGGGTCTTGCTCAACCCCCTTCCCTTACTCACTAAGCTGAGACAGGGCGGTGTCCGCCTATAAATACCCGCCCCTGGATGTTACAACTTTTGCGCAGTTCATCTCCTCTCTGCTGCAACGTTTCACCTTCTCTCTGGTAAGACAAGTATATTATGTATGCTATTATACTTCTCTGCTTTTTATTACGTTGCTTTTCAATTATATGTAGACACGCCATAGATGCTTAACTCAAACTTCAGCGATGCCGTTCTTGTCACAATAGGTGGATCTTGCTTTACCCATCCTGATTGTATTGTTACGTGGCGATAAGTAACTAATATGCCCTACGGTCCTCGTTTACGTGTGAAAGAAGAGGGGGAAAGGCCTATGGGCATTTTATTGAATTAAAATGAACACACTCAGGTGATGTCTGTTCATTTCAGATCGACCTGTGTGTCTCTACCTCTCATTCCGAAGTCGTCTTACCATTTTTAACACGTAGCATTGCAGTACTGTAGCTACATTTCTTACATTCAAGAACTGCTTCGTAGACGAATTTCTGGGATTGTTTTAAAGTTACTTTAATGACATGCCATGATAACAACATTAAAATGTAAATATGTGTGTTATTTTACTGGTGTATATCTTAACCAAGGCTGAGGTGAAAATCGCAAAAGTTATTTTTGATTGGTACCCTTTTAAAAAGTTCTTTAAAAAATCCCCCGCATGACGTCTTTCCACAGCGGCCGCCCCCTGTAACTCAGGGTGTGATCCAGGCTGATGCGTGCCTCTCGGTATATCTCCCCGTGTGCATTCCTGTGTGTTTCTTCGTGTCGAACAAAATAGTATATCATGTCATGGTATCATGTATCAATAGTATATCATGTCGCGTTAAGCGACCTGACAAGAAAAATTAAGAAAATGCTTATTGCACAGCAAAGATTTCTTTTAACATTAAAAACCAAAAGAAAAAATAAGTTAAGCATCCTTCCAAGTCCATTGCCTGTGTCTACAACCTTTCTGGCATAAATATCCATCCATCCATCCATCCATTTTCTATATCTGGTTGTCCTATGCAGTGTTGTGGGGGTCCTAACCCTATCCCAAGCCATCTCAAATCCAAAAACGTACTTGTGTTGTGGTTTATTCAATTCCAATTCAATTTATTTTTGTAAAGCACATTTTGACAATATTGCATTGTCTCAAAACACTTTCCATTGTCCCTGCCTGAAGCCCCCAGTGAGTCAGCCAGAGGAAATAATGGCAAGGAAAAAAACTCCCCAACATAAATATACCTGGGGAGGAACCATAAAGGGGGAAAATCCCCTCCTGGAAATGTCAGCAATAACTAAACCCTAATTTATAAAGTATTGAAAAATTTATGATTAAAAGTGAACAGACTGGTAATTTGCTGTAATGTTGTATTAGAGTATTAACAATGAGTTTGGTGATTATGGAATGGCGAGGGTCTCCCTGTCCCCAGGTGTTTTAGTGATCACTTGTCCTCTTTGACAGTTTTGCCACAGTCTGCAGCCATGCCGTCTGAACTGGAAGGGGCCATGCAGTCGCTCATCATGGTGTTCCACCGGTATGCCTCCAAGGAAGGGAACAGCACCACCCTGTCCAAGCGGGAGCTCAGGTCGCTTATGGAAAACGAGCTGGCAGGGTTCCTCAAGGTGAGTTCTCGCTTGGTCTTGGCCGGTTCTTGTCTTTGGCCAGACACCACGTGTTTTGAAATACTGCACTGGTCCTGTGACACTTCCCCTTGTGGTGACCCTGGGTCATTGCGATATGGAACCCAGGGGTCAGTGCAGTGCACTGGGGCCCAATTCCCACATCAGTCCACTGTTCAGCACGCCTGAAATGTCCTGCCAGCACTGAGTTGCTCTCTCAAACACTCTACCCCTCCAGTCCCAGAAAGACCCCGCTGCCGTGGACAAGATCATGAAGGACCTGGATGCCAATGGCGACGGGGAGGTGAACTTCGAGGAGTTTGTGTCGCTGGTGGTGGGGCTGTCCATCGCCTGTGAGCAGTGCTACCAGCTTCACCTGAAGAAGCAGCAACAGCAGAGCAAGCCCTGATGGGAAGCTGACTGGAGCGGGGGCACGCCTCTGTGTACAGAGTCCATTAAACACACTGGGACCCCCCAGCCTGGGAAGCTGTGTCTGCAGCTCATTCTGTGTGTAGCCGTTCTTTAGTCCATTATCACTGTTGGTAACTTGTATGGGTGATACTGCCCCTGGCAGTCACTGGGCATTTGGTTCCGAGTGTCCGAAATGGCTCGATGTAGTAGACCCTTGTTACTCTGACACATTGTTCATGAACGTGGGTGTGTGTATTTTACACAAGTGGGCGTGTGCTTATCCATAGGCCGGTCCCTGCTTTTTGTGTGGCTGTATCTGACTGGCAGTAATACCAGTAGTAGTAATTTCATCCCATGTGATGCTGTGAGCAAGTACCTCTGACCCTTTCAGATCCCCCTAGATCAGAGGTGTCAAACTCCAGCCCTGCACATTTGAGTTTCCGTTCAAATTCAGTACACCTTATTCAACTCCTTGTGCTAATTACCACACAGCTCTTGAGCTGAATCATTTGTTGTGGAACTGGAAAAGAACTAAGCTACACAGGGCTCTGGACCTCCAGGAATGGAGTTTGATACCCCTGCCCTAGATGGTCTACTAGTCTTTTAACTGAAGCTCATTCAGTGTAAACACTTTTCCAGATTTATAGCTTGAATATGTGACTTAAAAGCATATGGAGCGCAGTAGGGGGATTTTTTTCAGAGAGAATCAGTGATGGGGGAGAAAGTGGAGAAACAGCATCGTCCATGCAGCAAGTGCAGCGTAAATTAGCAGCCTGCTGCATGCAGCTCTATCTAACTTTATTGGGCTGCCACACAACCAAGAAGTTAAGCTAGAAGGAATGCTTGTAGGAGCACATGAAGCATAATCTCATAATCATAGGGTGTTATGCTGGGGTGTGCCTGTGATCAGAGGATTTCTGGTCCCATGGCTGACAGAGTAATGTCACCATTAGGCTCTTTCTGGCCCTTAACTCAAATTTCTCCATGGATACTGTCTCAATCTGCCCTCTGATCCTCACCTGTAAATCCATCCATTACCATAACTGCTTAATGCCAACTGGGGGTCACCTGGAGCCTATTCTAGGAACAAGGGGCACAGGTGGGAACCAACCCTGGGCAGATGCCAACACACCGCAGGGCATACGCGCGCGCACACACACCCACACACTCACTCACACACACACAAGACCAATTCAGAGTCGGCAACCAACCTGCCCTGCACACTTATGGACTGTGGGAGGTAACTGGAGCCCCCGGCGGAAACCCATGCAAACACAGAGAGAGTATGCGCACCACACAGAGAACAGGGTTACGCCCGACCCTGGGATTGAACCCAGGATGTTCCTGCTGTGAGGCAGCAGCGCCACCGTGCCACCCACCTGTAAATCCCTAAGAACAAAAGCATTTGCTAAATATGTAAATGTAAACCATTGGGTTAATTAGTGTTTAAGGCTTTTCAAACCATTCCATTGGAGATATCCATAGCAATTTGGCTGGCAGACCTGCGGAATGAGTCCCACGTGAACCATATTCTGCTGTACGACCTTCACAGGACGTTCCGCTATTCACCCATATTTGTGTGTGCATTTAAAACGGAAACAATGCACCAAGGACTGTGATGCCGCAGAAGGCGGCGCAGGGCAGGCTGGTGGCAAAGCAGAACTGCTCAAGGAAAAGCTGAAGGCTAATATCCTAATAATCAAGATTTATTAATGGTCTCTGCTCATTTAAATATCCAGCAGTAAAACTGGGAATGGAAAAACTGGCTAAAAGGAACTGCTGTTTTGCTTGCTCTGAATCAATCCACCCACAATGGAAAATGACAAAACACTGTCACGGGTAACCTTACATCAAGCATTGCTAAGGCAGTTAGCAATTTCACCTAATTATCTACTAGTAATTTTGATACACAGACTTGTTCTAAAGTATGCAGGCTTGCTGCCATGTCCGGTGGTAAGATGACACTCTCTAGCCTAGGGGTCACCAACATGGTGCCCACAAGGACCACATCAGTCGCCCATGGAAAACTCACCAGTGACCGGCGTCTAAAATGTAATTTTATCCTGTTACTATTCTTCTTTAACCACATTTGCATTTATAAAGATTGGTAAATGACAATATTAAAAAAAAGCATTTAAAACATGTTTATTATACATGAAGTTTAGATATGTTTAGGAGTGTGTTTCAAACTGGTAGCCCTTCATATGGCTCAGTACCCGTGAAGTAGCTCTCAGTTTCAGAAAGTTGATGTTCCCTGCTCTAAGTAGTTTTTAGCTGCACAACCTACAAATGAGAGGAAAGTAAGAACTAGGGCTGAATGTGCAGAATAATACCACTGCACAGATTAGTACCACTGGGGGGGTCAGATACAGGAAGGCCAGCAGGGCGGACAGCACAAGGCCGGTTATGGCTCTAGGAGTCATTTGCTAGATCCATAACAGCTACTAGCCAGCAACACAGATTGGCACTATTTGGCTAAAAATGCCACTGGAAGTCTGTGGGTGTGGCAGAGCTATGGGCCTGATCTGTAGTTACTTGTTCGCTTCCTGCTAGTGATGGGTACGGTCCAGAGAAATTGCTCAAATTCCATTAGACTGAGTTAAGTTCTGGCCGATTGGCTGTAATTAAATTGATCCTTGTTTCCACCCACTATAGAAATCCATAGAATTTCATCTCTTTCCAGGACAATGACTACAAATAGTTTTGTTCAGTACACAGACTTTGGAGGAAAAGTTAAATTCATACATTGGTCATGTAATAAATAATACTTTCCAAGAATAACCCATTTTGCATAAATACTTTGCAGCAAAATTTCTGCCTGCTTATTTGTTTTGGCTGCCTTCCAACAGGGAGTGTTGCATTTAGTTCTGAGAGAAGGGAAGTGAAGCTGAATCATTCTGTAAAAGTGGAGAAAACGGCACCACATGCTTCCGCGTGGGTCTCCAGGCAACCCCACTGTGTTGTTGGTTTCCAGAAAACACAACGGTTGGTAGATTATCGCGGGCAGAGCCAGGCAGAATAAGGCCTTGCGTAAACATCATCTTTGGCTCTCACTGTCATGAAACAGAATTTCCTTGTCTTGTAATATTTAACTTGCATTGCATTGCAGGAGTTTCTAAATGTATAAGTTGAGTTAAAAAATAACATTTGACTTGCTAAGAGGAATGTAGAAAGGAAGATTGCATTGGAGGCTAAGGGTGACATTAGAAGTTTCTTCCAATACTTTAACTCCAAAAGAACTCTAAAAGCTGAAATCACTAATTTGTAGGATAGTAAGTGCCTTATAATTGAAAATGAAATTGATATAGTAAATGAGTTTAATGATTATTTTACATGAGTGTTCACAGTAGAAAACACGAGTAATTTACCACCATTTAGTACAAATACAGTGTCCTCTATGACCAATATATGTATAACTGAGGCTGATGTGGTACCAAGCCTAGCTGAGCTCAAAATAAATAAATCGCAGGGCCCCGATGGCATCTTACCTATAGTTCTAAAAGAGATGAGGGATATTATTAGCCAACCTTTACTATTCCAGAAATCCTTATCTGCTGGTGTGGTACCTCCTGATTGGAAGCATGCTAATATAACGCCCATATTCAAAAAAGGGGATAGAAGTAATCCAGCAAACTGTCACTGGATGACTCATGTCAGGAGCCTAGAAACTCACTGACTTTTTATACACACCCACTAATTACAAGCAAACAGATGAGGATGGTTACCTTTAGTAGTCATTTACACCTGTGTGTGTCAACCTGTGTCTATGTTATCATGCCAAAATTTCCAGGGTATGTAAACTTTTGATCGGGGTCATTTGGATCTTTTCTGTTGTCATTATGATGTAAAAAAGGCAAACACAATTGTTTGATAATAAATGGCTCCATCCAACCACTAACCACGAGTGACAGAGAGGTTATTGTGTTATCATTCATATTCTCTGAAAAATGGCCAAAACATCACAAATTCTGCCAGGGTATGTAAACTTTTGAGCACAACTGTACAATAAACTGGTTAAATTTGCAGATGGCACAGCAGTAATGGAGAAAAACAACACATACTTTAAGTGCAATGAAAGGAATAAAAACAAATAGCTGATTTTTAATGTGTTTGAAAAGTTCAGTCAGGAACTGGACAAGATGTAGAAATAAGCACACCCCAGTTGGTTTTCACTTGTCCAATATTTTTTTATGATTTTGAGCGGGGATGCTTCAGTTTTTTTTTTAATTCAAGTTCAAGTTCTGTTGGTGAAGTTGTGGCTCTGAGGCTAGAGTTCTGCGTTGGCCATCGGAAAGTTACTGGTTCAAATCCTTTGAGTGTCTGGAGTGATTCTACTCCATTAGGCCCATAACCTGCAATTGCTTTGTCCTGGGTATGACATTAATCTACATCCAGCCCTATTAGGACGTCCTCCAACTTACAGGGAATAATTTGGGAGTTGGTGGCAGGATTGGCACTCCAGCCACTGGAAAACTGACAGTGGTCCATTCGGACTAGTGTGGTGCTGAGGTATTGCCTGCCACACTCAGGTTCTCATCCCTGTGATGGGTGTGGCAATGCACTGTAATCAGTGCATGCTCCTTACCTCTATGCACTGGAGTTCTTTCTTATAATATTAATAAAAAACATGTCATATAGATGTATGAGTATTTAGTTTGAGACTATTTTTTTTTTTAATTTATGTTTTATTTAATGATAAATAAAGTTCACATGATGCTGTTTTAGAATTAGAGCGGTGCAGTTAAATCCGTGTCCCTATAGATTGTATAGCCAAACCTCATGCCAAGCCATAATAACAGCATTACATATGTTCACTTCAGGAATCTGTAGAAGATAGAGGTAGACTTGTGTGATTAGGTTTATATTACATTGTGGGGACCAAATGTTCCCCACAATGCAATAGAAACCTGGTATTTTGACATTGTGGGGGTCATTTTTCATTGTATTTAGTTGACATTTTTTGCTACAGAATGTGCCCTATCATTCAAAGTTGTTTTTAATGGAGTCTGACGATCACCAGATAATCCCATGGCATTCAGGCTTATTTGTCAGCCACTGCAGTTCTTTCAAAACAGCTGGATTTCCGGGGAGTTTAATCAGGCCTAGACTAAACTAAAGCAGCTACATCCTTTCATTCACTATTCAAGCCTGTCTGTAGTCATACATCAGCAGTAACTTTTCTGGGGCCTAACAGAAGCTTAAACCATGGATTAGCATGACATTTGCAATAGCTCACAAACACTTCCAGAAGGGAAGCTTACTCACCATGCACAGTGTACACTGTAAATCTAAAATTACTTATTAATTTTAATGGTAATTCATAATCAGTGTTCATAATGCTCCTCTTGCCATGGCATTGAAGCACATCAATTGTTAACGGCAATTTAAGCTTTTACATTGATTAATTTCAGTCTTAAGCAAGAGTACAAAAAAAGAAAATGCTGGGGCTTAAGGATTTGTGAGGTAAAGTGCTGCAGTTTTCGGTCAGCAAATAAATCAAGGCTGAGATTGTGGAATGTAGAGAATGAGGAAGCGCTCAGGGTCTTGGCCAGCAATGCAGTGAACATCCCATAGATGTCTCCCCAGCCTGCAATAGGCAGAGTCAGTGTTTCAGCAGAATGTGCTTAGGAGGGTGGGCTGTTGAAGCAGGAGGGACTGCCTTGGACCCAAAGGATGCTGAATGGGTTTGTGTGATGGAACCACTGTCCGAAGGTACTTCTTTGAACTGAGGAATTCGGAGTGTGAGCTACAACTAGCAGCCAATAGTAGGATGTGATTTATGTATTTAGAAAGTATGAAAACAAATCAGTTTGTGTGTCATGGTGATCTGGTTACTGAAAATGGAACAGAACCAGGGGCCAGTAGCCCAAGTAACAGGTGACCAGAATCAGCATCAATTCTCTGCCTGTTGTAACGGAAGAATCTGCACCTCTAAGAGTCTTTGATAATCAGGGTCTCAATTTCAGCTATATGGTGGGGGGGACTGAGTAGCCCCCTACTAGATAGGCTGAACTTTGCAGATACAGTGTGATTCCCATGACAGAAGCTATGGCAAGAATCACACTGATGTGAGAAGAGGAACCAATATCTGGGTGGGTAGGTGGGTGCATATGAGATTCAGCAGACTTTAAGCACACAAGCTGAGAACCACTGATTAAACTATAGCACTAACACAGGATCAGTGCCTTTGCTGAGCAGCCTCGCCAGGTTGGAAATTCCCCCCGTTAGTTGCTTCCACATTGTCCGGATTGTCCTGCTCATGTCCAGCTTCATGTTTATGCAAATACAATGTGGGGGTGATGGCTGGAAATGAGAGGAGATGTGCTGTGTGTGTAATTATGTCTGTGGAATTTTATGTAAAGGGTTTATTTGTAGGATCCATGAGATTAATTTTACACCTCAACCTCATTATTTCCCTTTTCTTATCTGCCTGCCTCTTGTCACTCTTAATGTCAGCTTAGATCACGTTGGCATAAAGACAATGGAAAAGTTGAATAGGAGGGAAAACGGTCACCGATAAAGGAAAAACAGGAGGAAATAAAGTTGTGATTTTCCTGCAAGGTTGTCTCCCCAGTGCCTGAATAGGGTTATTTAAGTCCAGGAGGAGAAACAATTCCATGTAGATTTAAACAGCTTCTTAACCACCTTGAAAAAAATCTGAAACAACAATCTAGTCCTATAGCTTTCATCTCTAAGGCTGTGCATGTGCATAACTGTAAACCTGCCAAGTTTCAACCTGGGTTAAGCTTTCTGTCTATCTTAAAGATCCATTGTCATGTCTGTGAGTGCATGTATATGACTATGTGTGGAAACAAGTGGAAATATATTTAGAGTGTTAGTCAAAAAAGTCACAAATGTCAATCTTAAATGATAATAGGGGTGATGGTTCCATTCAACATTTACACAGATTTGGGGAAGCTATAATAGACCCTTGATAAGATGCCTGGTGCCCCCTAGTGGCAGTACAACATAGCTGGAATGCAATAAATCCTCCCCTGCGTCAGATCCAAGCACTGGATACTCAGGACTGAGATATAAAGTGTAGTATGTTACACACCTTACTGGGCTGATGGTTGTCTGAACATTAAACAGAAATGATACCTAGAATGGGGGTTATGAGGGTAAGAGGAAAGGAATGAAGCAAATGAAGAGGGAGGTGCTGTGAGGTACAGTGAATGGCAGGAAACGTGAGTCATGTGATCACAAGGTCAGCGGTTAGGAGTGGCTGCTTCCATAAGTATGAGTTATATTGGGCAAAAGCCTCCAGAATCCACATTTTCATTGGTTTCATTTTTATTCCTAAACATGATGACTTCTAATTGTGAAAAAAAATCATTTTTGGCAGAACACACAAAAAATACAAAAAGCCACTTAATATAAGGAAGATCTGATTGTGTGTATATATTATAAAATAATACCTTTTTGTGTTGATCAATAACAGCAAATAGAGTCTGTGTGTAAATCAATTTACTTAAAAGACCAGTAGCCAGGGTTAGGGCCGCAATCCTCACAGTTAACAGCAGAGGGCACCAATCTGTAATATTTAGAGAACAGTACCTGTGAAAGATGCTCCTGCCTGTGCCAGTGAAACCTCTCCATAAGTCCCATTTATCACAAGGTGACATCCAGCTGAGCTCAGTGTGTGCTGTTTCCAGTGTTGGGGAAGCAACTCAAAAAAGGTCAGTCCATTACTGATTACCAATTACTTGTCTCAATTTGTCATCTGATTACTTAACTGCTTACTTTCAGAAAAAAAGTAATCACTTTATTATTTACCTTTTACGTTATTTTCTAAAACCTCTATGAATCCACAAATGGCCAGGCATGTGTGAAGGGAGAGCAGAATGCAAATTTAAGTGGTTTATCGAATGATACTCAAGGTAGACTCAGACAATTGAGAGGAGAGGGGGATTCAAACACAATAGCACCTACACCGATAACTCCTTGACTCCCCAGTCAGGACCTAAACCTTTCCAAAAACCGGGTAAAACACAGACTTATTAGTGGAATGCTCTGTCTGTTGATTTATGGGTGATCTGTTGTCACAGTACTGTAACTCCGACGGGGATCAACATATCCCGGCATGCTTGCGGGCAGTTGTAAATAGCCCCTTCTTGTCCTGTTGTTAATAGTTGTATTTCCCGATTGTTTGCCCATGTTTTATGCGAACCCTGTCCTTAACTTTGTATAAACCCCCCACCGTGTGTGTACCTTAGAGTCCGGCTTCTGACCTCCTTGTGTTTCCACTTTTCTGTTCAGTTGAAGTGTTTATAAAGTGTCTGCGTTAGTTTTGTTAAGGACTCATAAAAGAGCTTGGTTCCTCTTCTCAAAGACGTCTCTTACTTATTCACCATCAACGCGATACCTAAGTCTGCCTGCCGCTTCAATGCTAAATCATGTGCTAATATTTTATTTTTCAGTATGGGTCAAATACGTATACGAGATGGATGCCAAAAAAACTCTCTTCGTGCAAGCATATTACATACAAATGAATCCACACACAATACCAGTGAAAAGTTTGAACATGTCTATCCACAGAAAGGTTTATTTGCACTATTCTCCACATATATTCTCTACATATTAGAATAATTATAAAGACAGCAAAACTATTAAATAACATATATCAAATTATGTTCTGATCAAAAAAAAAGTTAAACAAAAAAAATTGTTGTGGGGGGTAGCTCTGTGGGTTGGGACTCAGAAGTTTGCCGGTTCAAATCCCTGGGTCAGTAGAGTGATCCCACCATTGGGCATTTGAGCAGTGTCCTTCACCCGTACTGTTCCTGGGATGCTTTTCCAGATGTCCTGAAGGAGGTCCCACATACAGTACTGTGAAAAAGTCTTAGGCTGTCAAAAGACATGTTTAAGGCTATTTATCTGGGTAGTAAGTGCACTTGCTCAGAACAAAAAACACAATTTAACATTACTACATGTGCATATTAATAGTAACGCAATAAAAACTAGTAATAATTTCTCCTGTTCTCCCAAAAGTCACTGATTTCTTTCTGGATGACTAGATGAACACCACTTCCCAAACCTCTCCTCAGGGGCACCTCAGCCATTTCATACATTTATTAATTTTCACCACCAGCTCACTCAATTAATTAACGAATTCATTAGTTTTAAAAAGTCAGTGAGATACTGATTAGCTGTACAAGGTGTGCTTGTCATCTCATCAAAAAATATATGCTTGTATGGATGGTTGCTGCAAAAATACTGTTTTTGACACACATAATGTCATAGTTTTATGCCAACATGAAGATCATTTAAACATTATTTTCTTTAAATGCCTAAAACTGATTGGCCACTTTTCCTTCACTCTCTGGTCAGACTTCTCCAAAGCTTTTTCTATTGAGTTTAGGTCAGGTGGTCTGGTCATGTGATGCGACACTATCACATCTGTCATACGAGGAAAGGTTACTTGAGCTAAATCTGTTCAGTCTCAAGCAAAGGAGACTGAGGGGGGACATGATCCAGGTATATAAGATTCTAACAGGTTTGGATGCTGTTCAACCAAATAGTTACTTCAGCATTAGTTCAAATACACGAACTCGTGGCCATAGGTGGAAATTAGCGGGAGAACATTTCAAACTGGATTTAAGGAAGCACTTCTTTACACAGCGCGTAGTCAGAGTATGGAATAGTCTTCCTGATAACGTAGTGCAAGCTGAATCCTTGGGTTCCTTTAAATCAGAGCTAGATAAGATTTTAACAACTCTGAGCTATTAGTTAAGTTCTCCCCAAGCGAGCTTGATGGGCCGAATGGACTCCTCTCGTTTGTATAGTTCTTATGTTCTTATGTTCTTATCACTCTCCTTTGTAGGCAGCTTGGTATGTCCAATTTTTGACTGGTGCTGTATGTAAACATAGTTACTAAATATACATAATATACACTATATGGACAAAAGTACTGAGACACGCCTCTTAGTCATTGAATTCAGGTGTTTTAATAAGACCTATTGCCACAGGTTTAAAAAATCAAGCACCTAGCCATGCAGTCAGGTTTACAAACATCTGTGGAAGAATGGGTCATGCTGAAGAACTCAGTGAATTCAAGCGAGGATTTCTTGTAGGATGCCACCTTTACAAGGAGTTCATGAAGCTCATGGTATTACTGCAAAGTGGAAGCATTTAGGAATAACATAAACTCTGTTCTGTGAACTCAACAACTGAGTTCCAAACTTCCTCAGGTATTAACCTCAGTACAAAAACTGTGCTGGGAGCTTCATAGAATGGGCTTCCATGGCCGAGCTGCTGCATGCAAGCCTCACTTCACAAAACACAATGCCAAACATCAGATGGAGTGGTGTAAAACACACCGCCACTGGACTCTGGAGCAGTGGAGACGTGTTCTGTGGAATGGAAACTCACATTTCTCTGTCTGGCAGTCTGATGGACTAGCAGGGGTTTGGGGGAAGCCAGGAGAATGCTACCTACCTAACAGCACCAATTGTAAAGTTTGTTGGAGGAGGGATAATGATATAGAGTTGTTTTGCAGGGGTTGGGCTAGACTTGGGCTTGGGCTTAAGAATACCAAGAAGTTTTTGGACAATGCCTTGCTTCCAACTTTGTGGAAGCAATTTGGGGAAGGTCCTTTTCTGTGCTACTGTAGCATGACTGTGTCCCAGTGCACAAAGCAAGGTCCATAAAGACATGGTTGGGTGAGTTTTGTGTGGAAGAACTTGACTGGCCCACACAGAACCCAGATCTCAGCGCCATCAAACACCTTTGTGATGAACTAGAACAGAGATTGTGAATCAGGCCTTCAAAGTCCAACATCAGTGCCTGACCTCACAAATGCTCTTCTGGATGAATGGGAAAAAATTATCCCAAATTCCCAAAATCTAGTGAAAAGCCTTTTCAGAAGAGTGACAGCTGCTATAGCAGCAAAGGAACTCCATATTGATGCCTATGGATTTAGAATAGAATGTCATAAAAGTTTCTGTAGATGTAATATAATGGCCCGGTGCCCCAATACTTTTGATCATATAGTGTACTTACAAATATAAGTATTAATATGCATATACACATAAACATATATCATGCAAGTTTAGAAGGGTGTACTTGGGAGTGTTCATGTTAGCTGAGCCATGTGTGGGAGTTCAGCATATGCACAGCGTGAGGGAAGAAGCTGTTTGCCAGCCAGGAATTCTGGCAGCAGGTACTGCTATAGCATGTCCCAGATAGCAGGTGAGCAAAGACATTGTGAATGGGGGGCATGATGTCCATGGCGATCCGCTGTGCTCTCTCCAGATGTCCCCTTTTGCAAGTGTCATGGATCTCTGAGAACGCTGTTCTGATGATGTAGTCTGAGGTTTTTATCACTCACTGTATAGTCTTGCCGTTGCCTGCTGTGCAGCTGCATGCCAGGCTGTCATGCTCTCTCAGGCTGCTCTCTCTTACTGCTTTCTAGAGTTTTGCCTGCATATGTTGTCGGCGCTTGGCTCTCTTTAGTTCCCTTAAGAAATACGAACATTGCTGGAATATTGAGTCTTGGACCAGTGATATACTGAAGATCTCAGTTAGTTGGTTTGCACACGATCACAGAATTCAGGCATCGATATTTTCAGGACTAGGAGCTTTTGGCTCTTTTCAGTGTGTTTCCGGCAATACCATTTGACTCCTTGTCACCTGATTGGAAGGCTTGTACCTCCCCATTCATCCATGGACTCTAGTTGAGAATGCTTTATTTTCTTGTGGCTACATTGTCCCCACATTCGCTGATATATGCAGTTACTGCAACCCTAACCCTAACCCTAACCCTTCTGGGCTGGCTTTATCCGTTTGATGAGTTAGGTAGGGGCTGGCAACAATAGTAGTGTGATATGGTCTCATAGTTTGAAATAGGGTATCGTAGATCTCTGTAGCCATCTTTGATATTAATATATACCTAGTCCAGAGTATTGTTGCTTCTTGTGGGGCATGAAACGTGTTGCTAGAACTTTAGGAAGACTGGTCTAAGGTTGACATGATTAAAATAATTAGCTTCAATAAAAATGCCATCTGGTTGTGAGGTCATCTGTTTGCTGATAGATTTGTGTAGTTCCTGTACCGCATTGTTACCATTAGCATCAGGAGGTATATAAACTGGTTATTACACTGGTGTATTCTCATAACAGATAAAATGTATGGCACTTTATAGTGAGTACTTCCACATCAGGTGTGCATTTAATGTCAGCAATGGTTGCGTTTGTACACTAGGCGTTATTGACATAAACAGAGTCTTTCCTTAGTTTCTTACTGAAGTTGCTTTTCCTGTCTTTGCAGAACATTGTCTGTCCGTCTAGCTGTATGGCACTGTCCGCAATGTTTTGGCAGTTCCAGGTCTCAGTAAAGATAAAGGCACAGCAGTGAATTTTACAGTGAGGGGTAGATGGATCTCCTGAAAAGGAGCATTGCCTCACTTCTGAGGTGGCTTGGTACAGTGAGGTTGGCTGATAGCGTCTGGGGCTTTTGGGCCTTTACTGTGGATATTGTTCACATTAATTGCATTTAACTCAGGTGGATTTAGTGTAATTACCCCACTATTACAAATGTGGGGCATGATGCAGGCAGGGAAAAGAAGGTGGACGATTCATTTAGCAGCTCCAAGAAAACAGGGGTTTATTAACAAAAACAGAATGCACAAAATAAAAGGAACCACATGGGGACAAAACTAAACAAAAAAAAGGAAAAAAAAACTTGCATACCAAGGGAACCAGACAACACCAGGAAGAGAACTAGGAGACACCAGCAGAGTGACACACAGAAACATGGGCAATGACAGACTGAGGAGCAGGACAATGGCAGGCACTTAAATACACAAAAACAACTGGGTTAACAAGGGAGCAGGCATAGAATGTTACCAAACACCCAATCAACAGAGACACTATGCAACAGGCAAGCAACAGGTGAAACAAATTAACATACAGCCAAAACAATGGGGAACTAAAAAAAGCTTAATAGGGAAACAAAGAAGTAACAAACACTAGGGAAAACAGAAAACTAGTAATTAAACTAGTAACAAATGTGCAAACACCAGGCGAGCGAGGGTATTGCCATGGCCAGAGAGACAGGGAGAACAGAACCAGAACAAAAGCACAGACCTGGAGTAGAGAAGGAGAGAGATAGAGAAGGAAAAAAATAGCGGGAACCATGGCTCTGAACAGAAAGAGCCAGAAGGTGGAACAAGGGAGTGAGGACTGACAGGGAGAACAGGAGGAGCTGGAATAGGGCCACCAGATAAGGGAACAAAACTTGGAGTTATAGATTATGTGGGTGTGGTCAGCCAGAGGATTGTGCTTGGGTAGGTAGAGATTCTGCTGGAGGATGAGACCATGTTTCTGCCAATACCCCAAGGAAGCAGAGTTTATTCCTGCTGCTGAGTTTACACAGCAGCTGCTTAGTGTTTGATAATAACTCTTCATTGTGAAGATAAATGATGCACAGACTGCTGGTGACTCTACAAAAACCAGCACTGCATTCGTAAGTTTACTGAAGCGAGAATTTGCTTAATTTGCACCCATACGGCCTAATACATGACTCAAAAGTTATGGTAAATCTCAGGGCCACATACACATATACGCAGACTCTAGTCCAGCAAGCATGGATGGACATGTTGGGACACTCTAATGCTGAGAAATGTCACTGCTTAACTACGGTTTGCTCTTGGGTCACATCTGAGAACATGCAATCACTTTATTAATTTGGCAGAAGCTTTTGTCAAAAGCGACATACATGTGAGGAGTCGAGCAGTGATATAATTCTCCCTGTGGGATTGGAACCTATGACCTTCTGTGATAAACTATGATAGCCCTGCTGAGCTATACACCACCCTCCTCACTGTTTAGCTTTTTATGTGCCCTCTCTATAGTGGGCATATGGACAAGATACATGAAACTAGCTTCCCCACAAACCAGCAAAACATGGAAATGCATACAGAAAACTAACGCAATATTTGTCTGTGAGCTTGTACGTTACTGCGTGAATTGTAAGCCTCTAACCAGTTTGTGCCATGCTGCTGAGGGAAACCTTCTGTTATCAATTTTACTTTTAGACCTTGATTTTTCTTGTCAGCAACAGAAAATGCTGACTCAGGTTCTCTGAAACGATTGAGAGCTCCTCTCTCTGGGCAGGACTCAATTGAAGGATGACATTGAGCACTACTGTGCATATCTAGCTGTGTGTGTTTCAACTTGCTTCATGGACAGTATTATTAAAAATTGCATAATTTAAAATCCAGAATGACAGAGAAAGGAAAATGAAAGCCATGTGATAAGTGAAAATTGTTAGCATGTCATAACTAAATGTTTGTTTGTTTATTATGCGTAGCAGATTTCTGCCCAGAACCTCCCAGTAGGGTGTGCTATTCAATCCTGGGTTTATGCCAGTGGCTCCCATAGACTGGCATGTCCCATTCTTCACGGTTGTGCATAAGCAATTTTTTTTATATCACTCCAAAGAAAATCTATGAACAGCTGTGCTTGCAGGAAGGGCAATGGCAATTTTGTATAATTTGAACAGTTCATGGCAGACTTCACTTAATGGCCCCAGGGATGTAATGAGCTCCAACTGGTTGGACTCTCCGTTCCAGCTGCCTTCTTTCTGTCCAAACACCATTTGGCTTGATAAATAAAGTCTGTGCTTAAAATCATCCTGGTTTCCACTGTAAGTGCTTCGGAACGAAAACAGATGAACCTCTTCCAAAATGCTTTTGCCTTTATGAAAACCATCACCGTACTGATCACTGTTTCACTGACTAATAGCAGATGTGAAGGCAGATCCATGAAGAACAGAGCTGTTTTTTGGCTGCCTTTGTCTCCTCAGAAAATGCTTCCTCTCCATTGTGTGGGAAGGTGTAATGTGATGCATCAGTTAGACCAGCAGCTCTTGCAGTGGAGCATTTCAGAGATACACTCTGTGCCACCAAGGGCTTTGCAAAATGCCACCAGTAGGCCGATAAAGATCAAGTCAATTTAGCTAATTAAGCCTTCTCTCTGCTGCTCTTGTGATTAATCTCATTTAGCAGGCAGCCTGCCCATTAGCTAACGGCATGCATAGGACCTACAAGCCCACCCAGTGTCTGTCAGGTCAGCTAGCTTGCAGGACTGATCCTTCACCAACTCTTTTTGTACCTCCTGCTATTTCTGGTGACCTTGGAGCACAGCCAGGAGGTGTATAATCTCTGAAGCAAAGAAAAGCTGTTGCCCATTACTAATGGAGTTTTTCCCCTGGCATATCGAAACCAGGCCTACCCAGACACTAGTTATGATGTGGTTCCAGCTCGTTTGATTGTCCACTGCAGAAGGGTCAGTAAAGGCATTGCCATTTTGGAGAATGACAGTGGCATAAAACCAAAGAGACACTTGTATACAGTCACACGATGTATCGTGATTTACTATGTGCTTATTTCCACTAGCACATTTGTGAGAATGGCCGTGTTATGTTAGCATCAAATGCTAGTGGAATTAGCATTAGCTTGTGTAAATTTGCATTACAAATTCATTTCATTCAGCCATTCTCTAGTGCTTTTTAAGCAAGAGGCTGGAAATTTTCAAGTTCCAAGTTATCGGGAATACATCAATACATTAAGATGTGTCAGATCAAGTCAAATTGGGGAGCATGCAGTCCAGCGGTCCAGTCCCACCCTCCAGAAATGGCCATCCATCTGCTGCAGCCTGGTCCAGCCGCCTCAGTAATGAGGATCCTGCAAGCCAGATCACCCTCAGGGAAATGCGCCACATGGCCATAGTGCCGTAACTGACACTCCCTCACAATGCAGGTAATGTGCCTCATTCGGGGCTCCTCTAGCAACCGCAAATTCTACAGAAAGTCAAACCAGTGGCATCCAAGGATACTCCGAAGTGACACAGTACTGAGGGTTTCCAGTCGTCATCTCAGCTCGCTGGATAGCGTCCAAGGCTCACAGCCATACAGCAAGACATGCAAAGATATTGGGACCGTCACACACCCCTTTCCAGTGACCTCATGACCGCCTATGCTCTTCCAGTCCGTCTGCTGACTTCATAGGAAGAATCACTAGAGACATGAATGTCGTGCCGAAGCAGGTAAATCACTCGACAAGGTCGACGTTCTCCCCGTACACAGACACACTACTGATGGCTGTGCCTAAGAAGTCATTAAATGCCTGGATCTTGGTCTTTATCCCAGATACAGCACAATCCCAGGCACTCAGACTCCTCGCTCAGTCTCTCGAGAGCCCCGATCAGAGCCTCCATTGACTCCGCTAAGATCATGGCATCTTCGGCAAAGTCAAGATCAGTAAATCTTTCTTCACTAATGGAGTCCCCACAGCCACCGAACCCCATGACCCTGCCCAACACCCAGTCCATACAAGCATTGAACAGAGTAAGAGAAAGGACACACCCCTGGTGAACCCCAGAATCAACTGGGAAGAACGCAAACATGAGATGTGTGATACTACTGATAATGATTAATACATAGAATATCCCCTTTTTTCTTCATATTTATGCAAATCGACACAAATCATCAGTATCTCCATGCATTTTGACCAGTTAGATAGTGGTGACACAACCAACTCGGTTTAGACATGATTTTGGCCTTGCTAGTAAGCAGAGCCATGTCAGTGTGAGCATGGATTGGGTACGGCTCATATAGTTTACAATGAAAAACCGTCTCTTCACGGTATGGCTCAGGTATGGCTTGGTTCTGGGTGGCAGTGGAAAAGTCCTTAAGTTTAGGAACCGTTTATTGCAGTATGTCATGGGCTAGCCAACAAGGCATGAACTAAATTGTAGCAGTTTCGATTAGAAAAGTATATACAAATACACAGACTGCACCCTCCCACAAAAGAAACCACTTTACCCCATTGCTCTCCCAGGCCTCCCAAACATACAAGCCCCAAAACTAAAAGCAACCAACAGCATTCAAACATGCCTATTCTCACAGAATTGACTGGACACAAGACATGGAAGCCACCTTAATGTCGAACATTGAATCGCCACTCGACAATTCAGGGAATCATTATGCAATACCCCTAATAACATGCATTTTCTATATTTGATTCAGGATCACGAGGGGTCTGGAGTCTATGGGAGCAACCTAGGATGGGGTGACAACCTGTTGCAGAGCACACTCACATGTGCACACCTACAGGCAAATTTGGTAACTAGAATTAACCTCAACATGTTTTTGGACTGTGAGGGGAGAACTGGGATACCTGAAGGAATCCCCATGATGGAGCAGGGAAATCCTTCAAGCTCCACCCGTACAACCCTTGTGGAGACTTGAACCTTGATCGCAGAGGTGTAAGGCAACAGTGCTAACTACTACACCTCAATAAACATATTTAACCTATAAACACATGTACTCATAAACACCAACCATAAATAATATCCAAAAACTAATTCCAGGGGCGGCATGGTGGTGCAGTGGTTAGCACTGTTGCCTCACACCTCTGGGACCCGGGTTCGAGTCTCCGCATGGGTTACATGTGTGTGGAGTTTGCATGTTCTCCCCATGTTGTCGTGGGGTTTCCTCCTGGTACTCCGGTTTCCCCCCACAGTCCAAAAACATGGCTAATTGGAGTTGCTAAATTGCCCGTAGGTGTGCATGTGTGACTGAATGGTGTGTGAGTGTGCCCTGCGATGGGCTGGCCCCCCATCCTGGGTTGTTCCCTGCCTCGTGCCCATTGATTCCGGGATAGGCTCTGGACCCTCCACGACCCAGTAGGATAAGCGGTTTGGAAAATGGATGGATGGATAAATAATTCCACAGTACCAGCCCATTATCTTACTAGCTAATCCTACATACAGTCGAGAAGGGAGGCTTTCTGATTGCATGACTTCCCTCTTTTAGAGTTTCAGTAAGAGAATGTTGAGGTACATTAGTCTGCTGCCATATTACAGACACCACACACTGTGACAAATGTGGAAGATGCACATCTGGTGCACGGCTAAAAAGCCATGAACCATTTACTAATGCAGCAGTTAGTGTCCTTCATCTGGGCCAATCATTTTAAAGCCGAACAAATAATACCTGAGAGGATTGAGAACTTAATTAAACACCAAACACTCTGTCTACAGCTGAATAACTCTCTATGGCAGAGAGAAGTGAAAAATGTCTACATATAAAATAATAAGCAACATCCAGCCTTTATAAATGGCCAAGCCAACTACAGTCTTTACAGTGTCTATAAAAACTATTCACCCCCACACCCCTCCAGCCTTTTTAATGCTTTATTGCTTTACAACATTAAATCATAACAGATTTAAGTAGGCTTTGACACTGATCAACAGAAAAAGTTCTTTTATGTCAAAATGAAGACAATTCTGTACTAAACCTTCTAAATTAATTGGAAATAACAGGAAATAATTGTTTGCACAAGCGTTCACTCCCTTTATCATGCTACATAAATCACAGGTGCAGTGAACTGCTTTCAGAAGTTGTCATAGGTCTCTTGGAAGCCTTGATCACACTGCTTATACTGTCATTCAGCTTTTGAGGATAGCTTACTCTACGCAGTTGAGCCATATTCGTTTTATTTTTTTAATGATTGATTTAGTACTCTGAGGCATGCTCAGTCTCTTAGAAATGTTTATGTACTTTTCAGCAACCTTGTTACAATGCTGTTTGGCATACTCTTTTGTCCTCATGGTGCATTTGATTCCAGGCTCACAACCATTTGGACCGTCTTGATACAGGCATATTTATAGCGCACTCTTTTGAAGCACTATGACCTCACACAGGTCATCTCAATTTAATTAATTATGTAATTTTTAAAAACAATTGGTTGCATCAGTGATGAATTGGCCATGTCATAAAGGGCATGGATACTTATACGTTTCATTTTTGCAATTAATTTTGACTACTTTGTAGAGAATTATTTTGGCTTCAACATTAACTGTCACTTCGGATCAGTATTTAAAAGTTCTAGGCCTAATTAAAACCATTGAGATTCAATGTTATAAATCACTGAATGAAAAAAAAAATCATTATTCAAATTCAAGGGTGTAAATGGTTCATTCTCACAAACTCATCACTGTAACATAGCAACTCTTTTTATAGGCAGTGTACTTTATTGTTCCCAGTAATTCTTGTACCACAGCAAATACACACAAATAACTGCAGACTGACTCTGATAGCCACACACTGGCTAATGTAGCAGGAATGTAACAGAAATGTAATGTAACAGAAAAAAAAACATTTTTATTATTATGTAACATTATATAAGAGTTAGGGATCCACAGCAAAATCTTAACTGGAACCACCAGTTCTCAGGTCCACTATAATCCTCAGGTCACTTCCACAGTGTTTATCCACTAGCTTCGTTTGACAAGGTAGCCCCAGGTGCAGGAAGTGCTATTCATCAGCGTTTAAGCCATTCCAGTGCAGTCAGCATTGAGATCTATCAAGGCAATCTTCCCACAGTAATTAAGTGCCATTGATCAGCACGCATCCGCTAAACTGTTTACACCACACCTCAGCATGAGAGGAGATGCCCAGCTTGCAAAGCGAGTGCTAAGAACAGTCCAGCGTATTCATTCCGTCCTAAATGTCCTCGAGACATCCCGGGAAGATGAGAGCCATTGTCTAAACATTATGAGAATGTCCCTTGTTAAGTGAGAGGTGTAGATGGTATAGAGAATAACAGTCTGAGTCTCTTACTGGTCCTGCTGCCATGCTCTTCTGCGGGTTGGCTGTTTAGGATTGCTTTGTTAAATATCCACCTGCACAGGCAAAGAAAAATGGCAAGACTTTAAAAGAAATAATTTCCCAAATGTGAGAAAACCTATCACGTACCCTATGCAGGACAGTGCTTTTCTTATGTACTTTCTTATGTACCGGTGTCATGTTTTATTACCCATGTTTGTGTGTATACATGTGTTTACCTGTTTTGATTTAAGAGGTTTGACTTGGCTGGAGTTTTCTGTACCATAGCACAGTGTGAATCTCTCAAGGCCTTCTTGTAGATTTTTTTAAGGTTTGCTTTTGGTTTTATGGCAAAAAGCTGTGCCCGATTTGGATGTGTGACGCCACCCACTGGTCATGTCACTTCACTACAGGCTATAAAGCCCTTGTGGCAATTTGCCAGGCAGACTAATTTGCACAGTTACACGATATGTGACCTGAGCCTGTAGCACTTGCTTTTGTGATTTGCTCCACATTCTGTGTGTGTGTGTGTGTGTGTGTGTCACCGAGAAACTGCTGATCCTGCAAATCTTAGCTCGGCTGTTAGCAATGAAATATGTTTCTGGATGAATGCTTTTTAATTTCCCATCTGCTGGAAGGTGTCATGGGGAGGGGGCCACTGTCAAAGTGCATGGTTATTTACTGCCCCCCCAACACCACCACCACTACCACGTGCATTAACTAGAGCCTGCCTGTGTGCAGCTATCACTGTGTGGCTCTGAAGCACTGACACCATAACACCATGAGTATGAGAGCACACAGGCATCCTTAGTATATAAACACATTGACACCATGAGTATGAGAACGCACTGGCATCCTTAGTGTACAAACACACTGACAGCATGAGTATGAGAACGCACTGGCATCCTTAGTATACAAACACACTGACAGCATGAGTATGAGAACACACTGGCATCCTTAGTGTACAAATACACTGACAGCATGAATATGAGAACACACTGGCATCCTTAGTATATAAACACACTGACACCATGAGTATGAGAACACACTGGCATTCTTAGTGTACAAACACACTGACACCATGAGTATGAGAACACACTGGCATTCTTAGTGTACAAACACACTGACACCATGAGTATGAGAACACACTGGCATTCTTAGTGTACAAACACACTGACACCATGAGTATGAGAACACACAGGCATCATGAGTGTACGAACACACTGACATCGTGAATATATGAACAAAATGACATCGAGTATGAGAACACATTGGCATCATGAGTATATGAATAAACTAACATCATGAGTATGAGAACACACTGGCATCATGAGTATACAAACACGCTGACCCCATGAGTATTAGAACACACTGACATCATGAGTATGAGATGACACTGACACCAACAGAGTAACACACACTGAGGAGTGGGGAGGTGGCTCAGTGCGCAGCACTGTTACCTCACACCATGAGTAGGAGAGCACACTGGCATCCTTAGTATATAAACACACTGACAACATGAGTATGAGAACACACTGGCATCTTTAGTGTACAAACACACTGACAGCATGAGTATGAGAACACACTGGCATCCTTAGTGTACAAACACACTGGCATCATGAGTATATGAATAAACTAACATCATGAGTATGAGAACACACTGGCATCATGAGTATATGAATAAACTAACATCATGAGTATGAGAACACACTGGTATCATGAGTATACAAACACGCTGACCCCACGAGTATTAGAACACACTGACATCATGAGTATGACATGAGACTGACACCAACAGAGTAACACACACTGAGGAGTGGGGAGGTGGCACAGTTGACAGCACTGTTACCTCACACTTCTTGGACTGCGGGGTGCCTCCCAGAGAACTGCAGCTTGGCTAATTGGTGTCTCTAATTTGCCCGTAATGTATGACTTGGTGTGTCTGCTCTGCAACTAGAATCTAGGGCGCATCCCACCCTCTTGCCCTAGGCGGCCTAAACAGGATAAGCAGTTAAAAGATGAATAGATGGATGTAAGAATGACCATTATAATAAGTCCCTGTATGTAATGTATAACATAACACACTAACAGGTGTGCCCTTGTAAGACTGAACCCCCAGATTTAAGCTGCACACTACAAAGTGACAGTGAGCCTGTGGAGCACAGCGCCTGACTGATGCTGTCGTGTGAAGGACAGAGACTAATGCGGCCATTGATCACCATCTGAGTCGTCCCCTCCCATCCCTGCCAGTAAGCGTGCCTTTCCCGTTCTCTCCACTGCCAATTTATCAGTGAGAGCCCATTCAGCAGAGAGTCAGCACTCCTGCACCATTGTCATTTTTCTGTGTCATACACACACTGAGGCACTAAGGTGGAGGGGGGAAGTGAATGATGAAGCGACATTCTCAGAAACAATGAAGTGTTTTATTTTGTTTTGCTGATATTTAGGATGCCGATGAATGCTGAGGACGTTTCCCACAGGTTTGCGAAGGGCTGAGCGGCTTCTATCTGGGTACAGCACAGGTTCTCCGGTGGGGTGGGGGAGGTGGATTGCTGCCAGCTCAAGCTAGCGAAATGGCAGAGAGCTTGAAAACCCCTTCCCCCCAAAAGTTGAGTGCCACAGGATGCAATGGTCCACCGGCCTGCCAGACAGAACCAAGCTATCAGCAATTAAACTGAGCACAGATGTCCAAATGCAGAATGTAAAGGGTATGTCATGACCCTCCCAGCCCCCCCCCCCCCCCACATACACACACACATCCTATTGAGGAAACTACAGCTTCTCAGACCTCACAGCTCAGACGAAGTCTTTGGACACAGCCTCCACGAAGTTGGGTGCAGACATAAGGATGGAGATGGTGCAGATGATGTTGAAGACGCTGAAGGCCACCAGGCAGAGGCGGTCGATCACCGCTGCCGCGAATTTCCACTGCTCCGCCATGCTCTCGCTCTCGTCCTGCTCGCGGAAGTGGTCGGCCATGAAGCGCACTTCCTCGAGGATGGCCTGCAGCTGGGGGTCCCCTAGGGCCGTTTGGGCACCCAGTCCCGTTCCTGCCAGAGCTCCGACTCCCAAGCCACTCGTTGCAGTTCCCACACAGCCCACATTGTCCAGGGTGGGCGGGGCCTGAGCAAGGTGGGGAGGGGGGCTAGAAGCCCCCACCCCTGGGACCCCCCTTTGGGGCAGGCTGCTGCCTCTCTGTGCTGGATCTGTGACAAGGGGTGGGTCGTCCAGGTTCTGGAAGCCAATGTAGAGCAAGTTGCCATTGTTGGCACTGGCCTGTGAGTGCAGCTGAGGGAGCCCGGCGTGAGGCAGGTTCTGTGGGTGCAGCGGGTGCAGGGAGGGCTCCACTGGCTGGGGCAAGCTGCCACTGTGTGAGCCAGACGAGCAGCGCCGCAGGTGGGGGGCACATGGAGGGCGCTCACGCTCGTCACTCTCTCCTGGCCGTTTCATCCGCAGAAACCAGGCCACCCACTGCAGCAAGACCAGCTGCACCTGGAAGCAGAGAAGCCAGTTCAGGTGAAGTGAAGCAACATATGCTATTGGAGGGTTAAAAGCTTTTTGTGGAAATTTACCTGAAGATAAGCCCTGCAGACTTATACACACAGTCTGTGCTGAGCATCCTCCCACCCCCACCCCCCCCCCACCACAAAAGGACATAGAGATGGGTGGGTAGCTGTACCCATTTGGGCATGTCTCCTCCATTGGGGTCATGGTGGTGATACTGCAGCACCACCACAGTGGCTATCACAGACATGCCCACGATGATCATAATGCTGGCAAAGTACTGCCCTGAAACACAGAGTGAGAGAGTGACAACACATGCAGGATGCCCAGCGTCTGCACTTCAGCAGGCTCCATATTGTTTGCAGTGAGTTCTAGTGCTCAGTAATTCTGCATGACGCATTCATTAGAGAACGGCTCGCTGAGAGGAACCGCGGCTAACCACCTCCATGTGAGTATGCAAATTCTCTGTCCCATTTGTGCATGCATTTCCTTGGGGGATTCCAGTTCCTCCAAGTCTATTAATATGCGTGCCAGAATGACATACATCCATCTAACCCCTGGAATAGGCTGTAGGGCTCACTTTGACCCTGTACTGAATTATGGAAAGACTCCATGGTGACATATGTGGCTTACAATGGGAGGATGCATATTAGATTATATCATGTTCAAGTGCTCATAGAAGATATGGAGCTGCAGGCATTCTGCTGATGTTCGAATAGAAAGTCAGTCTGTGTTTCCAAACACTACAGGATGTAATGTGAAAATGTGGCCTATATGGGCTTGTTTGTCCTAAGTGGGCATCCTGGGACTGACCTATCAACGGTATGGAGTCTGACGTGGCCGGCATGATCTCAGCTACCAGCAGCATGAAGACGGTCAGAGACAGCAGCACAGTGATACCTGTGGGGTGGAGATATAGCAGCTATGAATTGTGGGAAGTCTGTAAGAGGACCAGATCAGGAAGAAAAGCATGATCCTCTCTTTAAAGCCTTTAATATTCCTGTTCCCTGGCTGAAACTCCCTTTACAACAAACTCCCTGAACATTCGACATGCCTTCAAGCTCCTCTAGTTTTATAAGGCTTTCTTGGCACTGCAAGGTTATTGTGGTAAGGAGCTGCCAAACAAGCAGCAGAGTCACAAATAAAGGATGGCTAACATATTCATACCACAATAAACCTCCCTCCATTCCCGCTCCTTCCTTACCTTCACTCTCCATTACTCTCTGCCCCTTAAATCTTTCTCATCCACTCATGCATAAAAAACACCATCACTCTCCTTCTCCCACCTTCTCCCTTCCTCTCCCTCCACACCCCATGCCTCCGCCCCTCCCCCTCACTCACCCAGAGAGATTTTCTCCCCAGAGTCTGCGGGGAGCACGAAGATGAGCAGTGTCATGGAGGACAGCAGCACGCAGGGGATCAGCAGGTTGAGGGCATAGTAGAGCGTGCGTCTTCGGATGGTCACTACAAAGGTCACATCGGGGTAGGGCTCCTTGCAGCAGTCGTAGTACAGCTCATTCCTGGTGCCTGGAACTCCTATGCCAGCCAGTGACAAGAAAGGGACATCTTAACTCAGCAGTGTCAAGAGGAGGTTTGCTTACTAGAAACGTTGAAAAAAAATGAAAAGATTATTTCCTTCTAAAATAAGTTGTTACTTATCTAAAACTTCTGATTTGGTCCATTGATTTGATTTGTTTTTTTGATTTGGTCCATTGATAACTTGAAACATTAGTTTATAATATTTATAAAATCCAAAATCAATTTGCTCAGAAAGCAGCTGGACTCCTCTGAAAGAGTAACGTTGTGTAATAGTGTGTAAATGTGTGTGACAAGAGTGAGACAGGAAGTGCAGGCCACTCACCCACCAGGTCCCACTCTCCATTCGGCATGTAGCCTGAAATGTCAGCCTCTTTCATCTGCAGATCCAGCAACCAGCCGTCGAAGGACCAGGAGCCAAACTTCATCTCGCACTTCTGGATGTCAAAAGGGAACCAGCGGACGTCCACATTGCATGTACTCATGAAGATCCCTAAATGTACAGAGAGGTTGCCCTGTGATACCTAAGAGAGACTGTACTGTTGCACTCAGGAGAGCAAGACCACAGCACTGTCCATGTAACAGGCAGTGTTCTCCTCCAGGTAAAATGAACAATTAGAAATCCCACTTAACAGTCCAGGTCACCCTTTCACATTCACAGTAAATATGAAAATCCATAAATAAAACTTGGGTCCAACATGAAACATGCAAAATTAACAGCCCTGAAAAGTATAAAAGTTACTGCAAGAAAGACAAGATTCCATGGTTACAGAAAAATTAACGTGAGTGTGGCTGGTTGCCAAAACAGGTCTTTTATTATTATTATTACTATCATTATTAATTTACCGACTTTTAATATAAAAAATATGGTATGCATGTACTTTATTACATGGTTTTATGTAATCCAAATCATTTTAGTATTGTTTATATATTTTTGGCTTTCCTCTCATCCAAAAGTATCCCCAAGTAATTGTTGACAGCCGACTGGCAAATAACTGAAACTATGAAATAACCTGAAACTCAGAATCTGGTGGGGCGACTGTATTATCCGATAATTAATGGCTGGCATCCTCTTATGGTGTGTACCAGCCACCTTGTGATCTATGCTGCCTGGGATAGCTTCCCGCCCCCTCCCACCCACCCTGAAAAAGAGGTCAGAAATTGGATGGATGAATTTGATAATTATCAAATTATGTCGTTTCAAAACAATGATTTTAGGGAAATGATAATGAATAATGTCTAAGATGTCGGAAAGAAAGCCAAATAGCCCCATTAAGTAAGCAAGCTCACAGGCCAGGCAGTGCTGCATGGCCAAGCAGAGTGAGCAAATGGAGTCGGGCGCTTAGCCGTGCAGCTCATTTCAGAGCATGTGGCATGAGGCGGTGCTGCATCAGCTCAGGGGCTACGGCACATACAGGCTTCCTACTGCAGGGAGCGAGTGACCTACAGCAGCTGATTCACCCCAATTACTGAGGAACTTTGGCACCAAAACAAGCTAAAACATTAGTCAATTATAATTAAGTCCAGTAAAAAGCATCCAGGCACTGGGACCCCCGCTGAGTCCATATTCAGTATGTGATGGTATATACTGCAGATCAGGGGTGGAGACACTCTGGAATGCATTCATCAATTTCAATTCAGATCAGGAAATGGATCTGGAGTTGGGATTGGAAAAAAAGTATGGGGAACAGAATTGGAAGTGAATTCAAATTTCAAGGAGATTTAAATTCCAACTCCAGTTCCTCTTTCTTATTTGGATTAGAATTGATGAATGCATTCCCAGAATGGTCCCACCCCTGCTGCATATTCATCCAGCTGCCTTCAAACATTTACCCTGGTAAAGATCATAGGGGAACTGGAGCCCACCCAAGGCAGCACAGGGCACACGGCTGGGGTACAGCCTGCATGGCATGGCCCAGACCGACACACACTCACATGTAATCACACACTATGGGCAATTCAGTAACCCATCTGTATAACTGCACGTCTTTGTACGGTAGGAGGAAAATGGCGGAACCATGAGACACCTGAAACACCGGAAGGAAATGCAGTATCATGCTCAAATATACAATGCTGTATTATTTACTGCCCAGTACACACATAAATACAGAAATTATCTGTCTATTGCAGTGTTATTTGGGCATTTCAGACAGAGTCTTAATCTCCAGTCTCTTCTAAACCTTTTCATAACAAAATCATTTTCAGATGTTTCCCAAAAGCAGAGTGACACAATTGATTTATGAGCTAATCAATCTCATTTGAAAATGATGTGCTTCGATCAGTAGCTGGAGATGAGCCACTGCCGTGTGTGGTGACAAGCTGAGGGATGATGTGCTTTTAGAAATAAGCTACTGAAATTTTGCACTGACAGCTAGATTTAGCTTTACATTTAGGACATGTACTGGAAAATTAGTGAGATTGATATATATATTTTTATAAATTTTTTTGTATATTATTCGGCTCTGTCCAATGTTGTTTTGATAATGAATTCAGCTACTCTTGCTGTGCTTGCTTTTTCAAAATTCTCTTCTCTTTAAATTAATTACACCAGAGTCTTTTCTGTGGATAAGTCACTTTTCCCTGACTTCTGTTTATTGTTATAAATATTTTCCCAGTTTGCACTACACTATTTTAATGACTTGCAGACTTTGCCAATAAAGCAATTTACTTAAATCAAGTACTATATCCTGCTTTTTGTCATAAAACAAATATCATTCTTTTTGCAAACTATTTTCTTCTTTGATAGATTTGTAACTATGTGTTAGACTATGCTAATAAAACCCCCTCTAATAGTTGTGTTACATGTTATGTAACAAGTAGGTTTATTTTCATCATTGGTGGGGACCAAATCAGCCCCAAACCCCCCACCCACAGTACTCCCAACATATTGGTAGGAATATGCCCCTATAATCCATTTATAATGTAGTTGTTTCACTGTTAAATTTTCCCAAGAATGTGAAGTTTCTGAAATATTCAAAACTTAAATTAAAATTAAAGCTTCTGTGTTTTTCACAAGGTGCCTTTTTTTCTTTTCCAATGGTGTTCTGTTAATATATTAACATTTTCTATTTTGTGGATTCATTGGGGTTTTATAGTTAAAAAAATGTGAAGTGATTAGTAATGTAATTTTAATTTTCCGTTTAAGTAATCAGTAATCTGATTGCAATTTAGGACAATAATTCGTAATCTGTAATAGATTACTTTTTGAGCAATTTCCCCAACACTGTATTTAATAAACATTCAATGACTGATATTTCGGAGCATAGCTTGTATTTAAGGCTGGTTGACTATAGGACGAGTCTTGAGAATGAGGGCAGTAAAAGAATCACAAGCTGCTCGGTGAGGGAGGAGGGTCAGTGTGTCAGGACACTCACCTGGGGGCAAGTACTGGCAAAAGCCGCTGGAGTTGACCAACACATTTGTCTTAAAAGTGGAATCAAAATCGTCATCAGCACTGTACAAACGGAGAAGATTATATCATTCAAGCAACAGGGGCTAGACCACGTGCCAGTTGGCCAGCAAAAAATAATAATTTCTTTCATTTTTGGGCTTTGGCCAAGCACTTTGGAAATGTTTGATGTTATAAATAAGATACAAAGCAAAGGGCTCACATGCTACAGTAAATATACAAAGCGTGCATTAGCCAATTGAGTGCAAACATGTGCTTTTATTTCTCAAGTGGAAAGCAGGGAGTAATGAATTATGTCTTTGTGATTCTGTACCTGTTGTACAGAAGGATGTCAGGTGTCCAGATTTGGTCTGTGGTGAATCTGAGGTTTTTTACGCCTGGGAACTCAGACTGGTTCCACTGCAGGTAGTGGTCATACCAGTGCTGGGAAAAACAGGAATGTCATTATTTGATGTTGCTGAATATCTAATGCCTGTGCCAATAATTCACTCTCCTTGGAAAACTTAATGCACAAGGTCCCTGAGACATAACATCCACAAAGAATGGAGGCAGTGCGCACAGCGCTCCACATACCATGCATCTCACTGCGCACTCAGCAGAGGCCACAACATTACGTTTCTCACCCTGCTTACATAGTAATGTTAAACACCAAGCTATTTCCCCAGCAGACAGAGGATGATGTGACCACTCCTCTGCGCTACAACCCCATCCCACATAAATAAAGCTGTATCTGGATTCTGTTTACCATTTGCAGCCAAACGTTCGTAGTGAGAACTTGATTTTTCTCATCCTGTAAGACATAAAAAGGACACTTCAACAGGGCTGACTGAGATGCCTGAAGGACACATACATTCAGCAGCTTAGCTGCGCTGGAGATGTCCTACAAGTAGATACAGACACACAGATGTACCAGTGTACAGAGGTGAAAGTGGACAGACAGACTGACACTCATAAGCTGCACAAAAGTGATAGACATGTAAGCAGTGCTTGTAGATGGAAATACAGACCGAGAAGCAGATGTTGGTGAGGAGAGGAAAATGGATGCATGTATGCACTGACATGCAGGCAGGTATATAGACAGAAACACAGCCGCATGAAACATTCAGGCAGATTTACATGCAGCTGTGAAGGTGGGCTTGTGGACAGAGGCCCCTACCACATCCATTATCTGCACAAGAATCATCGTCAGGTTGACGGTCAGAGGAAGCGAGTCATTGGCCACTGGCCTTTCCATGCGGTTGTAGTCTTTCAGGAGCTGCTTCAGCAGGTGACGCTGGTAGGGACCCTGCTGGGACACTGAAGGAACAGGAAGCAGCATCATGGAGACACTGTAATCAGATGGCTCTCAGTAAGAGTGTAATGCTCTAAAGCAGGACTTATCAAACTCTCTGATCAAAGGTCCACATTAGATTTTTGTTCTAAGTCAGAGGTCCAGAAGAATTGTCAATAACAAAACAGCATTTCATGATCTTTAATATATTAATAATAAATATTGAGGTCTATATTGAAAGTTTTTAATGCTCGATGATTGTTTCGACTCTTTATCATGCTCGGTATTATGACGAGTTATGCGAAGTTTGGTGGTTGTACATGGTATTTTTGTACTTCAAACCATTTTAAGCCTTTCCCGTTAACCATATTGATTCATAAGGTGCATTATAAGCTAGGTCCAGCTTAATTTGTGGTTAGGTCCGGACTTTGAGAAGCCCTGCAGTATAGATTCTTGCACAAGAAGGCATTTTTCTGTAGCACTATGGATAATTTTAGCTTTGAAGTTACCTTTAGCCATATATATGCCTGTATTACTGTGGACCCATGAGGCAGAATAGGTCTATACAACACTGTAGCACACATTAAGCATCCCCTGGCTATTGTACTAAAGCTGTATCAGGCCCTTTGTGACTACTGTTAGCAGTATGTCTTTCTCTCCCTTTTACTTCATGGTTTCCGACAATGGGTCATGTCTTGTAACAGTAAGTATTTTTGCAGCAGTAGCACCCTATTTCCTGTGGAAGTAACACTCTGTAATAGTATGGCTTACTGCAAAAGCATGACCAAATGTTGCAAAATATTTGCATCAAAACAAATGTATTCTTATCTTGAGCTGATGGCAGGGAGTGACTGCTAAGGGCAGTCATTGTCAATCAGAGGGTAACATGTGCCTAATTCAGCTGCTCTCAGAGATCTGGGAAAGCCTGTGGTGTTTAGTTGTTTGTTTAAATATCAGGTTTTAGCCTCAGAAACAGATGAGACACATTTCCCTCTCACACTTCAGCTGCAGTAGAAGTAGAAAGTGCTACAAATATCACAGAAAATGTATCATTACTTTCACTCACATCAAACACCAAATCTCGAACACAGAACTGAAAGAACTCACACACGTACAAAAGCTTCATTGCATCCAACAGAAATGGAAATAGACAGACAAAAACAGTGAGAGGTAATGAAAGAGACAGACCTACCTGGGACCAGAGCTGAGAAACTAAAGAGGAGAAGACCAGCAGTGTGCCACATGGTCCTAGAAGTGAAAGCAGAAGGAGAAGACTGTAAAAGAGGCTGTCCTGGAGTCAGCCGGCACATACAGAGAGGCAGAGAAAGGCAGAGCCGGTAGCTCTGGGGAATTGCAATAAAAGGAGGGGAAGGTCAGCTGATTAACTCTGGACACACAAGTCAGCTCTCTTCCTCCCTCCCTTCGCTCCGTCTGTCTGTTTCATTCTAGCCCTCTCTCTTCCCCCACCTATAAACTGTCCCGCTCTGCCTTTCAGTGAGGGCCCAGTGGGTGGAGCCAGTGAGGAGAGAGAGCGAGAGGAGGAGGTACAGAAACGGACAGGCAGGTTGGGAGTTAAACGAAGAGGAAGCCGTGATAATATCTGCCCATTTTGTCTTTTGCAGCCCAACGTTATGTCTCTTGTCCTCAGTGCATTCCTCTGAAACAACCAGACCATGTGCATTACCATGGCAAGGGTGGAGCCTGATAGGGTGGTTAAACAGTATCCTCATGCTTGGGGATCTGGATACTTCCACTAATGCTGCCCGTATGCAGTGATTGTCTTTATTACAGTGATCCCTGCCAGTGTCCCCTATTCCCAAGCTCTGCTTGATCTTTGATCTACAGGGCAATAACATGCAAGGAGTGTGCAAGCTTTTGGCTTCTCTGTCCTTAGGGGAATACAGGGTGGGCTGCTCTGTGTACATGCTCAAGTGCAAAAGCAAACAGCAAGCCTCTGCGTCTAAGTGATGGGGGAGACCCTGCCAGAGGCACAGATCAGCTCAGCAAACTGCTGATGGAGGAGAAAGCCACAGGGATAATAGATCACAGTCATTACTGCCCTGCTCCCCAAGCCTTGAAAGATCACATATACCTGTGTGCTTCACTACCATCATATACTGCTGGTTACAGCTGCTCTTCAGCCTGCTGAAGTTTCCAAAAAAATATGCACGGTTCCCAAGCATCCAGCTTCCACTCTCTTACCCTGGATAAGGCCACGAACAAATCTTTGGATTCCAGTCCATTGCATGGCACACACAAACACACACTCACACACAACCACATGAGCAGCTTAAAGATACAGATATATTTTGTAAAACAAAACAAAATGAAAGTATTTTCAGTTGGGGCAGCTTAGTGGCTCAGGGTAGCCTCACACCGCCAGGCATGGTGGCTTGAATTTTGCCTCCATCTGTCTATGTAAAGTTCCCATGTCTTGAAGGCTTCTTCTCTGTAAGCCAATTTTTTCCTGCAGTCAAAAATATGCAGTGTGTGTGTGTGTGCATGAGTGTGTGTGCCTCACTATTGCACTGTGCTTCCTGAAATTGGCTCACTGAGATCCTGAGGTTACAGGTTACAGAAGGTGGATAGATTCCATGTTCATCATTACTGCTTAAGCACCATTTGAGATTTCATTTAACAATGTATGCACACATGTATGTAAAAAGTGCACGACTGTAACATTCTGTTGTTAGTATCTGCTAGACTCATAACAGGAGGTGGGTGGCACCACATATGAACACTCCTCATTGTCTCAGCTGACAAAACATTCACAAGGGCTTCTTCGGCATCCCACTGCCAGGACCTTGACATTCAGGAGGTTCCTGGAGGGAAGCAGCTTGGGATGTGCAAGCAGCTTGGGATGTGCAAGCAGTGTGGGATGTGCAAGCAGCGTGGCAGTATATTCTGCTCTACTGCCTATCTGACCCATAACATACAACTTCAACAAAGACTCAGTTAATCAATAATGAGTGTATTAAAGTCTTGTAAAATGGGCCTATACTGTTTAATCATTGTGTTTAACTTTGCAATCATTTGTTATTAATAATTAACATCTATTATGGGCATAAAGGCACATTTAAGCATTATATAAAAATTACTATGACTAAAATTAGGTCTCCGGCAGTCTGACCCATGGCGAGTGTTTCTAGCAATCAGAAATGAATCAGTTTGTGACAAGTAGATCAATGACGTTGTTTTACTGGAGTAACAGATGCTAAGATGACAAAGGGTCACCCCATTAGCCAAAGCACTTAGGGCTTGGGGGGGCAGAGAACTGAGCAGAATGGCAAGAGGTCTTATCTTTTTTATTAAGTTTGTAGGGGTGTCAGAATTGTAGCTGCAGGACAGATACCAGGTATCGTTCAATAGATCTTTGGCAGAAGCATTGCAAGGCGATTCTATCATTTTTTAAACTGCCTCATTATTTTAAAATTTTGCATGGCAAACACAACCTCTCAAATGACAAAACACTGTGCCTAAATTCAACAATGTTTTTAAAGCAGATTTTCTTTTAATCTGTTTATGTAGATAGGAAGGATAAGGATTCATCTAATTAAAATGATTAAAAAGCTGCATGAGATTAAAACTCACAATCTTTTGGACTGAGCCTATTACACTAATCAATAATTCCCACTAATCCACAACCCTGAAGTCTATAGGCCTGTTTAATCAATATTCTACAGAGATCCTCAGACTGCAGGTCCAAAGACCACTGCACTGGCCACTACCTAAAAGAGCTCCTACTCCATGCAACACATAGCTCAGAAGAATGAATTGTTAAGAATCTCTTATTGCTATGACATGGGTCAAGGCAGCCCACTGCACAAAAAATAAACAATGCCTTTCTGACCCGAGAGAGTCATGTGTCTTCTCCAAGCCCCAGATTACACGTGAATGCAGTTGTGTTGTGACACCAGGAGTGTGTAGGGATGTATGGAACCCTAGTGAATGGTGCTCAGCATCATCCTGGAGAGCAGCGCAAACAGTGCTCAGTGTCACTCTGGTGAAAGGCGTTCAGCGTTGTCTTGGTGAACAGCATGAATGGCGCTCAGTGTCACCCCAGCAAACAGAACAAATGGTGCTCAGCATGAACCTGGTGAACTGTGTGAACAGTGCTCAGTGTCGCCATGGTGATCAGAGTGAATGGCGTTCAGCATTTCCTCAGTGAGCAGAGCACATGGCGCTCAGTGTCACCTTGGTGAACAGCATGAAAGGGAGCTCAGCATCGCTCTGGCGAATAGCGGGAACAGCACTCAGCGTTGCGCTCACAAACGGCACTCAGCGCCACCCTGGCGAATGGCACTCAACATCACTCCAGCAAACAGTGTGAATGGCGCTCAGAGTCGCCCTAGTAAATAGCAGAAACAGAGATCAGCATCACCTCTGTGAAAGGCACTCATCGTCACTCCATTCAGCAGGCTCCTGGAGGTAAGCAGCACCTAAAACGTGGCAGTATGTTGTATGGGATCGCTCATCCAACCAATTACACTAAATTTCAACAAAGACTCAGTTGACCAATAAGGAGTGCATTATTGTCTCATAGAACAGACCATATACTGTTTATTCATGGTGTTTATCTTTGCAATAATTTGTTATTAATAATTAATATGTACCATGGTCATAAAGGTACCTTCAAGCATTATATGATCATTCTTGTGAGAAAAATGAAGTCCCCGGTATGACAGCACAAAGTATCATCCAAGGGAACTGCACTCAGTCACCAACCATGCTATCAGTGTTTCCCAAGTCACATCCAGTTTAGTGAGTTGCCAAGTGGTCCTGCTGTACGTGAGCAGCCAGATTAAGTGCAATTCAGAAAATCCCCATGACGATGGACTACATTCCCCTACCTGAATTGGGGGGACTGGGGCCTCACCCTCGAGCCAAGCTCAATAAAAGGCATTTCATATTTTTTTTCATTTTCAGTACACCCTTTTTCAGTAAAGTCTTCTTTGCCTGCCACTCTTCTTCAGGAGAAAGCCCTGGCCAATGTAGGGCAGCAATAGTTTTGGGGGCATGTTTGTACTTGTTTAAATTCCGTCTGCTCTGGCTTTTCTTTCTTTAAAAAGTAAATGTGGTTTAGCTTAAAAACGTTAAAAGCACTGCACAGCCCTAAACGCTATTATAGCTTAAATTGTAAACCTTCGAAATATCACATTAACAAATGTAACCATTGTTTTATTACAAGCTCTAAAATTACAAATTTAAAATTTAGCTAGGATTGTGGTGGGGGATCGGAAGAAAGGGGGGGGGGCTGCCAGCTGGACCTGTCAATCATAGCTGATGATGTCATAGGAGGGGGCATTTTAAGCCCCGCCTTAGGTACCACTTAACCTCTCTTATGGGGCTGCTGTTGATTGTAAGTGTAAGGAACTGAAGGCCAGGCAAGGGGAGTGAAAGGCAAGGCGGGACTCCCTTTTTAATTGGACCAGGCTCCAGTAGGGGGACATACTGGGGTTTATGAGGGGAAGAATAGTCCCAGGGGTGAGTGGAAGAAACGAAAATTCAACTGTCATTCCATCAGGCCCGATAAAGATGAATTCATGAGTGGGTTGGGTGAATCCAAATCATCAGTTAACATTACCGTTGGAGGAGTCCAATGTGAGTGCCTCATTAACACGGTCTCACAAGTGACCACAATTTCCAAGTCATTTCATGACACCCACTTAGCTTCCCATCCAGTTGGCCCTTTGGCTAACCTTGAAATAGAGGAAGCAGCAGGACAGAGAGTGCCCTATCTGGGCTATATTAACAATGCCTTGATCACCACCACCGCCTTTAGGTCTGCCTCCATCTACTGCCCTCTCAGTTCCACCTCAAGGCTTAAGAAGGACAGCTTCATATTTAGCTTCATCTTGTTTAATGGCCGATTTGCTCTGAAGTAGAACTCTGCTTATATCACCTTCGGAATGTAAGCCCCGCCTTAGGTACCACTTGAACTCTCTTATGGGGGTGGGCAGCATGTTCTGGATACATTTAAGGTACATGAGCAAAAACATTCAGTAAGGTTCAGTGGCATCTTTAACTTACCTGTAGTATTGGTGCATGTGCATGTTCTCCACATCAGGCTGGTGTACCATCCATGGAGTATTCCTAATTTGTGGCCTAAGATCCTTGGACTATGATACAGGTGACTCTGACCAGGATGAGTATTTGTACGATGCAAGTCTTTTGGTTTATGTTTGTATTTAGGAGAAATCTTATTGCCTTGTTTTCTTCTTAATATTTCTCTACCTTTCGACTTGACCTGACTTGAAGGTTTGGTCCCTGTTCTAAGCGTGATTTTCCTTTAACCTGCTTCTTTTGCATTTAGTTCCATCAGGATTTTAATGATCTGTCCCAAATGAACTGTACTACCTAAAAGTCCCAGAAAGCAAATAGAGCCCATAACATTAAAACTAAGCAGCCTGTCTTGCTCCTTAACTGTAAAAACCTCATGATTTCAGTTAACCCAGAATCTGCCAAATCCAGCATCTTTCCAGTATAGAATGTGTATATAATCTCATTTAATAAACATTTACAAATTACTGATATCGTGTGTGTGATCGGAGGCAGAATAACCAGGCGAGGATGCAGATATGCGTACAGCCAGATGTTTTAATATGATCGATGAGCGCGATACAATTAAGGGATATTCCGAAAAGGATAGTCGTATTCCGTTAGCAGGGGTCGAAATCCAGAAGGTCAGTCCTACACAGTCACACAGGACACGACCACACAGGGAAAGGGGAACTGGAGAAGCCGGGATCAGCAGGGAAGGCTGGTCAGGAGCGGGAGCGAGTCTGGGGAGAGGAAGAGGACAAGGTAAGGCAAATACAAAAGGAATACAGAACAGGTAAGGAGTAGTGGGAACACGAGAGACAAGTAATTGCTCGGTAAGGCTCATTGGAAATGGCTCAATACTTCGCAAGGAGCTGTCTGTGCTCCTTGCTTATCTGGCAGTCTTCATTAGTGAGATATACGGAACACCTGGGGAACCCTGCCTACTCGGGCGGAGCTGCTGACGAGTGGGCGGCGGGTTCCGCCTGAGAGGGCGTGACAATGTGATGAAACAATGCAAATTAAAATGCCACTCTCCTTATTTTCCATGTACATTTTATTAATAAATAATACGTATTACTAACAGTCATTATGTTAATTGTCCTCCACTGCTGTCTTAATGTCATGCTCCGAAATCTCCTCCATTGCCTTGATCACCACCTCCACCACCACCGCCCTCAGGTCTGCCTCCATCTACTGCACTCTCAGTTCCACCTCAAGGTTCTTCCAAAGTGCCCCAATGGCAGCCTCCATCTCCTTGATTTTGTTTTCTGTCTCATCTATGTCCTCCAACGTTGCTTCAATCTCAGCCTTCAACTGCTGCAATTTTCCTTGTTGTGTTCATTGCTATCCTCTGTCACCTCCACTGGTGCCATATTCACTCCAATCTCCTTCTCCACAGCTCTCATGCTATCATCCTTCTCTTCCTCCACCACAGAGTGCTTATCATCTCTGGCACTCACTTCACTTTCTTGTGTTTCACATTTTTGTCCCTTCCTTTTCATCAGAAAGGTAAACTTTGCCCAAAATGACTTTTTCACCTTTGTGTCCTGTTTTTTTGATGCTTCCCCCACCTCCTCTGCCACCACTGGGGGCCTAAAGCAGTTTAAGAAGGACAGCTTCATATTTAGCTTCATCTTGTTCGATGACCGATTTCCTCTGAAGTGGAACTCTGCTTACATCACCTTCGGAATGTTGACGTCTTGGTTACTACAGTAACCTTAAATTCAAAAAACTTGCTTCTCTAACTACTTCTGTGGTGTTACTTGTAGTTTAATAGCATTTGTTTGCATAGTAAAAGCACATGCTGTTACACAGCAAGCGATGGGACTGCTGAAAAAATTCCGATTGTGGTGGCCATGATGAGTCAGTTATATTTAAGGGGGTGGCCGGGCCACACCATTTCTCTTCTTTGGTACCGCTTAGAAAATGAAATAATCCACATTTTGTTTCTATTGCTTTGATATGGGGTGTCAACGGGGGTGGTCACATATTTATTAGGCCTGGCCATGGCCTCCTCTGGCCATCTCATAGATCCACCCCTGATAAGGAGCCTGTGTAAATATGGTACTGAAGGTACTTGTTTATTAAAATAACGAAGGCATTATTCTACCGATGTTTTTAAAAATGTTTTGATGCTTGTTACTAAATCTTGCTCACTAGCTCCTACAGTTATTAAATGTAATTAAATAAACCTGTCCAACTTATTTAAAATAAACTAACAAATACTAATAACTGTTTTATTCCTTAAACTTTATTGATTTAAAAATTTTAACTATTTTGTCATACACCATTTAAGTCATAGTACTTTACTCCATTGATTAGCCAAATGTAGTTAAATGCATCTAAATCTAACAAAACAAATCAGGGATGTGGTGTTAGAGATGGACTTTTATTTAAATTAAAAATTTATTATTTTATACTATTACAAATATGACTCCAGTCGAGAAATCGACGTCACACTATGTTAAAACACATAAATTCAACCCTAAAACGTATTATCAGGTTTATTCACATACATTGTATTAAGCAGTGTATTAAAAACAGTACATTTATGTTAAAGAGAATTATTTCTAGTTTAAAACATTAGAGGCATCGCTTTTGGAGTAATGGCGTATGCTCATTTTAACAAGGTTTGGCCGCGTAATTCCTTGATTCTTGTTGTCGAAATGCTTAGGGTGTTGTATTTTAAATAACACACTGGCCGAAAAGAGTTTCATTACTTTAAAAACACTATGGTTAAAGGGTCTTACTTGAAATAACAGGGCCACATACGTCCTCTTCGGTGTTGCCATTTTGAAATGTCTGCCGGCATGAGTGTGCGTGTTCTCAGTGCGCATGCGTGTGTATCCCTCCTAGCACGTAGTTCAAACTGGGAGTACGCTTGTCGGGCGCTCAGTTGTGGAATAATGGCTGCCTTGGACACAGTTGGCGCGACATCGACGCAACCCAGAGCTGCGGGCCTGCTTGGATGCCGTTAGTTGGGCAGTGGCTCTTCGCGTTTGGTGAAATACATTTTCTATTTAAACTCAAATAAACTGTTAAACTGATAACGGCTTTTGCAGCGTTTTAAAAACTTGTGTTAAAATATTTGTGATTGTTTAAACTTAGTGTAACCCACTTAAAATGAGCAGGACCAAAAGTGTCATGAGAGAGAGAGAGCTATTTTATATTTAAAAGGCTATTTTAGTTATTGTCATTGGCAAGTGCGCCAGAAGCCTTTGTGTTGCGTTATCCAGTTTGGATCGATTTTTGAGCGATTCTCCGGTGAGTGTAACTGAAAGGGGAAAAAATGCTTATTGGACACGTACATTAATCACTCTGATTAGAAGAAGCCATTTAAAGAAGCCGCACTATACATTTTTTAGTTATTTCTGTTATTTAAGCAGTGTATTTTGTAGTGAAAAAAATAAAACCCAATCGGAGGTATTTGTGCGATCGATGTTAATCTCCTCTGCAAGTTAAAGCACCATTCCTCTTACGAATGTGCGCGCTGTCGTTAATGTAGCTATGTTACACCGCTGTTAAGCTTGACCCAAAGAACGAGGCAGGGGTCCAGACATGCACGCAACTGGAAGGTTTAATGCGAGCACGGAAGCGAAGGTACAAAAGGGGCTGGTAGATGAGAGTAGTCGATGTCCGGAGGCAGGGGTCCAAAGCCAAGAGGTCAGTCCTACGAATACACAAGGGACACGACAACACGAGGGAAGGGGAACAGGAGAAGCCGGTCTCAGTGGGATCGGAGGGTCAGGTGCGGGAGCGAGTCTGGGGGAAGGAAGAGGAAAAGGGAAGGTAAGAACACTAGGCAGACGGAGAAGGTTTGGAACAACGGGTTGACGGAAGACAAGTAATTGCTTGGTATGGCACATAAACATGGCTCGATACTTCGCACTTGACTGAGGGGCATGCAGGGCTTAAGACAGGGCGTTAATCCTGTGGGAAACGGAACACCTGGTGGACTCCGCCTATGTGGGCAGAGCTGACATGGAGATTCTGGTGGGCTCTGCCTGTTCGGGCTTGACAACCGTGTTCAGCGGGAGCGATTTTCTCCAGGTAGCCTGCTAACGAGGTTGGGTCTTTCCTCTGAGTGTCTCCGAGAAAGCGCGCTTTCTATTAGTTATTTGACGCAGATTTGCCAGGGAATCCCTACTATGGCGTAGAGGAAATGCCCATCTACAACATCGTTTTCGATTTTTTCACATCTGTCAACAATTTCCATTGATTCACACGTACTGAAAATTTGTCTCGTATTCGGCCGGTTCTAACTCTCAAACGGTGTTTATGACACTATCCTACGGTAAGTTGACATTTTATACTATGTTTAACCTATACACTGACAAAGTTTAATGAAAAATACATGCCCAGAAGGTACTTTTTTAGGGACCGAAAGGACTCGTGATCCGATCAGAGTCCATCATGGCGGACGAAAATCCTGGAAAAAGGCCAACTATCCAGGCAGAAATAAAGCACCCCAAGGACATTTAATATTAGCTTAATCGCAACATTACAGTGCTCAGCATAAATGAGTACACCCCACTACATTTGTCAGAAAACCTTTAGTTTCCTTTCAGAATCAACATTTTCTATGAGATACTATATTACAAAATACTCTCACAAATGTGGTCCATTGATTGCAAACAAGATTTGTTGATTTGCACACACAAAAAAGTGATTTTCCTAACAAATTCACTCAAGCCCATGTTGCAAAAATGAGTACACCCCAATTATAGTCTTAGGAGAAAAGCCACACTTAAGACTACAAAATTCTAATTAACAGGCATTCAACCACAGGTGAGTCTAATGATTCATTTAAGAGGTGTCCAGCAGACAGGTGACTATAAAAGGGCATTACTTAACAAAGAAAAGCCCTTCCCATTTCATGCTGTCAGCAATGGCTCCACATGGAAGAGAAATGTCACAAAATCTGAGAAAGGCAATCATTTCTTTACACAAAAAAGGTGAGGGCTACAAGAAGATCAGCAAAGCTTTACCTATCAGTCAAAATACTGTAGCAAAAGTGATCCAAAAATTTAAGAAAGATGGAAGTGCAACGATCTTACAGCGACGTCCAGGCCGTCCACGGAAGTTAACATCTCGAGAGGAGCGTCTGCTGATGAGAAGGGTTGAAGAAAATCGCCATGCAAGTTCACTGCAGTTAGCTAAAGTAGTAGAAAGCCAAACTGGAGTGACCGTTTCCCGTGACACCATACGGCGCACACTGCAGAGGAATGGCATGCATGGGTATCGTCCACGAAGGAAGCCTCTCCTAAAGCCCATGCACAAAAAAGCACGCCTAGAATTTGCTAGGGCCCATGCGGAAAAAGATGAAGACTACTGGGACTCTATACTCTGGAGTGATGAGACAAAAATCCCTGTTTTTGGAACTACTTGTTTCAAAACTGTATGGCGTCGTAAAGGTGAGGATTTCAAAGAAAAATGCATGGTGCCTACAGTGAAGCATGGTGGTGGCAGTGTCCTTATGTGGGGCTGCATGAGTGCTGCTGGTGTTGGGGAGCTGCATTTCATTGATGGTATCATGAACTCAACAATGTACTGCTCTATACTGAAGGAGAAGATGCTGCCATCTCTCCATGCACTTGGTCGTCGTGCACTTTTCCAACACGACAATGATCCAAAACACACATCTAAAGCTACTGTTGCATTTCTGAAGAAGAACAGGGTGAAGGTGATTGAATGGCCAAGTATGTCTCCTGATCTGAACCCAATCGAACACCTGTGGGGAATTCTGAAGCGACAAGTTGAGCATCACTCTCCATCCAGCATCCAGGCTCTAAAACAGGTTATTCTTGAAGGATGGAAAAAGATAGATGTTGCAATATGTCGCCAACTTGTTCATTCCATGCCTAGAAGACTTGGTGCTGTCCTTAAAAATCACGGCGGTCATACAAAATACTAGATGTAGTACTTTTTGTTGCGGGGTGTATTCATTTTTGCTTCAACCAATTTGAGTAAAACTGAAGATTTTGTGATCTAAGTTATATTATTAACCTTAATTTCATGTTATGGAGTTAAACAAGTGTTCAGTAAAACTCAGCCTTGTGAAAATTTTGGAAGTTATTCTTTTGTTCATTGAGCTACTGATTACATTCGTACTTTTCAAAGGGGGTGTACTCATTTATGCTGAGCACTGTATTTACCTCACCCAGAATCATAGTTTAGATCACGATCAAGTGTCTAAAATGTGATTTCTGAGTACTTTTCAAGCTTTAATTATTGTCTTTTCCAGCTTAGAAATGAGGTATAACTCCTACATTAACAAAGAAGCATGGAATTCCATGGATATAGAATATTATCCTTGTGTGGTAACCATCCGCTCAATGCCTCAACTTTAAAATCTCAAATCATACTGTCATTAGAAAGGAAGGGGTTAATTTGGGTTAATACAAAGTGAAACTAATTATCTTGTCCTATTCATAAGTTGCCCAATGGTACCTCAGTTGTGCAATCTGGATAAGAATTGAGCAAGTTAGAGCATTTTGAAGTGAAGCATCCAAGAATCAGATCACAAAGTCAAGTATTAGTTCCTATTGTTTTTCAATTACCGAATCAATGGCTATTTTTCTCTAATTAAAAATTCATAAAATCATTCTTATTTGGCCTAGATTTTTTTTTTTACTGTTGGAAAGCTCTTTATAAGACAGTTCTAATGAAGGTAGTGCCATAAAAATCTATAAAAGTTGATTTTTTTTTTTTTGTAAGAAAGCTAGTTAATGGAGTGGGACAGTGTATTCCAAAATGTTCCATGCTACAATTTTAAGCTATGAGACTTATGGCTAATGGGCTTATGTTGCAGCTGCTATTGTAAAAATGTTTGCAAGTTTTTTTTTTTTTTTTGAACGTCCATGAGGTAGATTAGCATATTAGCTATGATGCCGCATTGCCTTACGTTAGTTGTATGTGTGATTAATGGTAACTTGAGTTTTTTTCCTTGTTGCACTGAATGTGAAATTGTGTGTACTGAGCAGCATGTGTGTGTGTGTGTGTGTGTGTGTGTGTGTGTGTGTGTGTGTATATATATATATATATATATATATATATATATATATATATATATATATATATATATATATATATATATATATATATATATATATATATATATATATATATATATATATATATGTGTGTATGTATATATATATATATATATATATATATATATATATATATATATTATTTGAGGTATATGTATATCTGTGCTGATTGTAAAAATAGATTGAATGTTAATGGTAATGAGACTATAAAGCACTGATGGTTATTTCTGCACTGCTGTGTGCAGATTGGGCTTTTTTTTCTTTGACATATTCTGCGACCTCTGACGTCCAACTACGTCCAGGACCACTCAGCCTACCTCCCAGTCCAGCGGATACAATTCTCCTGGACACAGATAAGATTGATGAGATCTCCAGTCCAATATTTTTTTTTAGTAAACTACCCGATGTCATGCCCGGCTTGTCCGATCCTCGTATGTGCCACGCCCCCTGATTATCCACGTGTGCTTCCCCGATCTAGCCCAGCTGTGTCTGATTATTTTCGCCCAGTCTTGTCTATTTCAGTCCATGTCTTGCCCTGGTTTTTTCCGTCATTGATGTTAGCCAATGTCCGATGTTCCCTCGCTGTTTGCCCCGTCCCGATCCTTTAATAAATCCCCAGTTTCCCCTGACTTTCGCCTCCTTACCTGCTTCCTGCCCGCTTGCCTGCCCATCCGCTTACCCACTAACTGCGGGTCTTGACACCCGGGTAGTACTATCATATATAGGCTTCCTAGTTAGAAGAACTCGCGTATGTACAAAGGATTATACATACCGGAGGAATTTATTAAGTGAACTGGACTGCATATGGACTGACGGACTATTGTAGGGAGGGAGGAATTGTTCATTCTTATTTCGTTGTTTCCACACGTGACTCTCATCCTTGTGGAGTGTTGTTAATAAAATTGTTAGTTTTCCCTGTTTGACTAGTGATTGTGACCAATTCACTATGAGACCTGACCTAGTTACTGGCCCAGATATTAAAAGCCTGCGTTACGGCAACGCTAACGTGGGGGAGTGATAGTAATCTTGGTTACATAAAACACTTTGTGGCGAGCCAGCCAGGAGTGTTTTGAGTGCAATCAAGCTGGTCATTCCCATTTCAATGTGTTGTAATAGATACTGATACATAAGTGAATTCATTTTTTTTTTTGTAAAATAATTTTATCTATACTGGGTGAACTGATTTGAGTTTAGGACATGAATATTCAACGGATGTATGGTATTGGTGCAGAGCGGTCAGTTGCTTTGGCTGGCATTTCCCAAACTGAAATGGAAGATGACATTGCTGCAACTTTTCAAAGGTATGGTGCAGTTGCTACAGTGGTGAAGGTGCAAAGTGCAGGGAAAGAGGGTGATAGTACCGCTATTGTAGAGGTTCAGTAAGGTAATAGCAATGCTATGATTGAGCCCGACTTACCTTTTGAAATACAGAATGTCAGAGACAGCACTGTAACGTAGAACGTAGATAGCATTCAAGTACTTATACAGGCTGCTTCCCATTTCAGCAGCTCAAGCAACAGTAATGATGCTGATGACGGTGTCGATTCTGATCATAGTGTGACACCCCTGAATCGAAGATCTAGAAAGACACTTGACCATAAAGAGCCCCCCCCCCCCCCCCCGAAAGGCTCTTCCACCAGTAAAGAGGAGAGTGTTGCTCAGAGCTGACACGTTAGACGAGGAGGTGATGAATCCGCCAGAAGTGAGGCATATTATTGTCAAGCATGTAATAAAAACTGATGTCCCTACTTCTCAGAATCAATCCAAATGGTTGCGCCCTTTCTCTGCTAAAGCACCTAAGCCGCCAGGTGAAGTTGATTTTGAAACATGGCTGCTCCATATAGAATTTATGTTCCAGGACCATGTACCTATAGAAGTGCAGCGGAGGAAAATATTAGAGAGTTTACTTCCCCCAGCCTCAGATGTTGTGAGGCAGTTAGGCTCCTCTGCTCACCCCAGGGACTACATGAGGCTATTGGAGTCTGCTTATGGCCTCGTGGAGGATGGTGAAGAGATATTCGCCAAGTTCCTGAATACAAACCAGGACCCAGGTGAGAGGGCATCTAGTTTTCTGCAGAGACTGCAAGCACTACTCAATACTGCAGTGAAAAGGAATGGAGTAAGACCATCTGAAGTCAACCATCACCTGATAAGGCAGTTCAAGCGTGACTGTTGGGAACACAACCTTGTCTTTCGGCTAGAGCTGAAAACTGATGAGCACCTTGACTTTGATGAGCTTTTGATGCAGCTGAGGACAGAGGAAGACAAAAGAGCTACTAAACTGGATCGCATGCGCCACCTTTTGGGGATTTCCAAAGCAAAGTCCTCAGTGAATGTGCAGTCTGTAGCTGATTTCTTGTGCCTCTCTGACCACAATGCAAGTATATTACAGGCATACATCTCAGGGACCGAGAGCTTAAGGAAACAGGTTGCAGTGCTGGAAATTCAGCTCAATGCCAAGACATCCAAAAGAGAGAGGAGGAGTGAAGCAATAGTCCGAGGCCAGCAAGGATACATGCACACCCAGAGCTGAAGCACAGACTCACCAAGTGACTCCTCAAGTTACACCTAGAGTTCAGCCCAAGGCCTGGTTCTGTTTTAGGTGTGGAGAAGATGGCCATATTGCCAGAACATGCAAAAACAATCCATCAATAAGGCTGCTGTTGATTGTAAGTGTAAGGAACTGAAGGCCAAGCAAGGGGAGTGAAAGGCAAGGCAGGACTCCCTTTTTAATTGGACCAGGCTCCAGTAGGGGGACATACTGGGGGTTTATGAGGGGAAGAATAGTCCCAGGGGTGAGTGGAAGAAATGAAAATTCAACTGTCATTCCATCAGGCCCGGTAAAGATGAATTCATGAGTGGGTTGGTTGAATCCAAATCATCAGTTAACATTACCATTGGAGGAGTCCAATGTGAGTGCCTCATTAACACGGTCTCACAAGTGACCACAATTTCCAGGTCATTTCATGACACCCACTTAGCGTCCCATCCAGTTGGCCCTTTGGGTAACTTTGAAATAGAGGAAGCAGCAGGACAGAGAGTGCCCTATCTGGGCTATATTAACAATGCCTTGATCACCACCACCGCCTTTAGGTCTGCCTCCATCTTCTGCCCTCTCAGTTCCATCTCAAGGCTCTTCCAAAATTCCTCAATAACAGCAGTTTAAGAAGGACAGCTTCATATTTAGCTTCATCTTGTTTAATGGCCGATTTGCTCTGAAGTAGAACTCTGCTTACATCACCTTCGGAATGTAAGCCCCGCCTTAGGTACCACTTGAACTCTCTTATGGGGGTGGGCAGCATGTTCTGGATACATTTAAGGGACATGAGCAAAAACATTCAGTAAGGTTCAGTGGCATCTTTAACTTACCTGTAGTATTGGTGCATGTGCATGTTCTCCACATCAGGCTGGTGTACCATCCATGGAGTATTCCTAATTTGTGGCCTAAGATCCTTGGACTATGATACAGGTGACTCTGACCAGGATGAGTATTTGTACGATGCAAGTCTTTTGGTTTATGTTTGTATTTAGGAGAAATCTTATTGCCTTGTTTTCTTCTTAATATTTCTCTACCTTTCGACTTGACCTGACTTGAAGGTTTGGTCCCTGTTCTAAGCGTGATTTTCCTTTAACCTGCTTCTTTTGCATTTAGTTCCATCAGGATTTTAATGATCTGTCCCAAATGAACTGTACTACCTAAAAGTCCCAGAAAGCAAATAGAGCCCATAACATTAAAACCAAGCAGCCTGTCTTGCTCCTTAACTGTAAAAACCTCATGATTTCAGTTAACCCAGAATCTGCCAAATCCAGCGTCTTTCCAGTATAGAATGTGTATGTAATCTCATTTAATAGACATTTACAAATTACTGATATCATGTGATGAAACAATGCAAATTAAAATGCCACTTATTTATTTTCTATGTACATTTTATTAATAAACAATAAGTATTACTGACAGTCATTATGTTAATTGTCCTCCACTGCTGTCTTAATGTCATGCTCCGTAATCTCCTCCTTTGCCTTGATCACCACCTCCACCACCACCGCCTTCAGGTCTGCCTCCATCTACTGCACTTTCAGTTCCACCTCAAGGCTCTTCCAAAGTGCCCCAATGGCAGCCTCCATCTCCTTGATTTTGTTTTCTGTCTCATCTATGTCCTCCAATGTTGCTTCAATCTCAGCCTCCAACTGCTGCAATTTTTCCTTGTTGTGTTCATTGCTATCCTCTGTCACCTCCACCGGTGCCATATTCACTCCAATCTCCTTCTCCACAGCTCTCATGCTATCATCCTTCTCTTCCTCCACCACAGAGTGCTTATCATCTCTGGCACTCACTTCACTTTCTTGTGTTTCACATTTTTGTCCCTTTTTTTGTCCCTTCCTTTTCATCAGAAACTTTGCCCAAAATGACTTTTTCACCTTTGTGTCCTGTTTTTTTGATGCTTCCCCCACCTCCTCTGCCACCACTGGGGGCCTAAAGCAGTTTAAGAAGGACAGCTTCATATTTAGCTTCATCTTGTTCGATGACCGATTTCCTCTGAAGTGGAACTCTGCTTACATCACCTTCGGAATGTTGACGTCTTGGTTACCACGGTAACCTTCAATTCGAAAAACTTGCTTCTCTAACTACTTCTGTGGTGAAACTTGTAGTTTAATAGCATTTCTTTGCATAGTAAAAGCACATGCTGTTACACAGCAAGCGATGGGACTGCTGAAAAAATTCCGATTGTGGTGGCCGTGATGAGTCAGTTATATTTAAGGGGGTGGCCGGGCCACACCATCAGGACCAAATGTTAATTTAAACCAAATGTTTTATTTTTTTCACACTTTTTGCACGCTTTAGATTATTAGAAAACCATGTTCCAAACAATAGGAAAGACACACTAATGATGCATGAAAGGCCACCAAAAAGTCAAACCTCGGTTTGCGAGTTACTTGGTTTGCAAGTGTTTTGCAAAATGAGCAAAAAATTTTTAAGAAATTATAACTTGATAAACGAGTGAGGTCTTGCAATACGAGCACGTATATGCTTCATGTTCCGAGCGTCACGTGATCTGAGCCGATAGTTATTCTCTTCGCATTACATTCATAACATTCGCATTTTTTAAATTTGAGTCCATGTGTAGTGACTTTTCTTTAGTAACGGAACAATGGTCCCCATCAAGAAAAAGGTTGAGAAGGAAGGCGGTAAGAAGAAGGAGGTGATTACGGTGGAAGTTAAGAAGGAAATAAATAGCCATTGTTGTGTTATTGTTAATGGTTTTAGTTCCCTATTTTCTCACGTGTGTCGCACGTTGTCTTGTGTGTACCAGGTCCCATCCTCGTCTGTAATTGGTTTACGTAAATCTCCCACCGTGTCAGCATCTTACTGTTCGGCGTCTGATAACCTTGTGTTTCCTGTGTGTAATTGGTCTTGTGGTCACTGGGTGCTTAATGTTTTCCTTTTCAGGACTATCAATAAAAGCGTATTCTCCCCAGCAAGCAAGTCTCTGTGTCTGACTCTGCTCCCGTGATGCTTCGGTCTGCCCGACATCGCAGTATTTTTACTTTGTTTTGTATTGATAATTTTTATATAAATATCTTTAGGTTGTGGATCCAATCATCTGAGTTTTCATTATTTCTTATGGGAAAATTTGCTTTCATATATGAGTGTTTTGGATTACGAGCACGTTTGCGGAATGAATTATGCTCACAATCCGAGGTTTTACTTTATTAGGGTTGACATTATCACAGATGGGAGTGGTTGATCTTACAATTTTATATCGTGATCAGTCTTGAAGATGTCCACAATCTACTTTTTATGTCAATTGTAGAGATTGTGACCTTTTATTTCCTCTTGATAATATGAGCTATCAGCATGGAGCATGTGGACTTGGTGCCAAAACAGACTCGATTCAGTAGTGTGTTAGTAGGGTTGAATAAAAAGTAGCGATGATTGAATACTGAATACTTTATCTTAAATGTATTCAGGAAATGTGATCCGTTACAGTACATAAAAAGTAATGTATTCAGAATGGTAAAACAGCTGTGCTGTTCATTTTTGCAATACTTCTAGGAAGTAGCGAAACAATTTCACACAAAGCCCCAGGGCAAAACACCGATTGGGCCCCCAAATTTGCAGTTTTTTGCAAATTCCTCAAACGGAAAACCATTAAATACAAAAGGAACAGCTTATTTTGACTTCAAAACATTACTATATATTATATTTTAAGTTTGTTATTGGGATTTTACAGATTTTTTCAGATTACACCAGACATCCACCATAATAAGATTGTATATAAAAAATGACAGATATATAAAATTGCAAGTCACACTTAAAGTGCAAATCTTATGTTCTAGCTGTCAAACGCTTTGGAGAAATAATATAACTTTATGTGTATTTAGTGTAAGAGAGGGTCCTCTTTTTGCTGGGGGGAGGGTGGTGAGCCCGTCCACCCCGCCTATAGCTCCGCCCCCGGCTTCTAGGTAGTGAATGTGTGACAATGGGGGTGGTGACCCCAGGCGGATTTGAAACCATGCTCCGGCCAGTTCTAAGCCATTTCCACTGTGGGGGCAGACTGGGGCCAGTTGTTCTGTTAGCGGGCTCAGATGCATTTCAGCTTAAATTCTCCAAGAATTTAACGAAAATACAATTTTAAAAAAACGATGTTATTTATGCAATGCTTTGCACTCACATTTCATGGTTTTTACAAATATGTAACTCACTCTGATTTCTTGTTTAGACTGCCTAGCTTCAACCCCCTTGATAATTTTTTTTCTGAAATTAATTTCACTTTTCACACAACTGAAGTGTCTAAACCACCCAGTGCACCCGCGTCCCTCAAGAAAATGTGCTTAGATTTGTGTTTTTGCTTTTTTTTTGCCCACATATATAAATGTAAATGATGATAATAATAATAGTAATGATAATAGATTTATTTCAGACCCAAGTAGCACTGTGCCTCCCCCTGCCCACCCCTCAGAACCGCCCCTGTTGAAGCTGCAGTTTTAAGACTTTCAACTTTACAAATATATTACTGAGATATGCAACTTTAATCAGAATTTGTTCATTGTTAAATTTGATTGCAATATCATGTGTATCCTCTTCCTCCAAAAAAACCCTGAATTGCCTCTCTGAGCTCAAAGATTCTTTGTAGCACTTCACCTGAGGACAGCCACCATGCTTTGCTGTGAAATAAACACAGACAGGCTGAATGCTCCACTCCCATATCCTTACAAAGAGAAGAGCACTGTCACATGTTTAGGGATCTTGTTTTGATGAAATTGACCCTAATAACATCAAAACCTCATTTAGCTCAGGGCTAATCTTCCTTGATGCCAGTTCTTTTCTGTGTGTAACCCCCATAAATAACATAGTTACAAAAGGAGAGAAGTTTTCCATAAACTAATTTTATAATTTAAGTTTTTCATTATTTTTAGACATTATTTTCACATATGGAGAGAAAAAAATATGATCCTTGGTTTGACGTCATATACCGTTTTATGAAGAAGCGGCGCAAGTTTTAATACAATAGTGCTCTAGTTTTGGATGGTGGAGCCACAGGCGTGCACTTCTCTTTACAAGAGAACCCAACATGGTGATTGAACAAGACTTTTTTTTACTCTTAATTGAAGACTACATTGCGGTTAAAATATTGCTTATCTTATGTTTGTATTCCCCTTTGTCAATTTCTGAAAACTCCAGTGAGTAGTAAACGGCATAGCAATTAGCATGTCTATGTAAAATCTAACAAAATACCAACAATGGTGGTGTCATCTGAAAATGTCTGGAGATGGCAAGTGTCCGTATTGTAACTGAAGTCCGCAGTGTATAGGGTGAAGAGAAAAGGGGCGAGTACTGTTCCCTGTGGGGCCCCCGTGCTACAGACTACCACCTCAGACACATACTGGGGTCTCCTGGTGAGGTAGTCAGTAATCCACGCGGACAACTGATGGTCCACTCCCGCTCCCTCTAACTTCCCCCTCAGCACTGAGGGCTGGATTGTGTTGAAGGCACTGGAGAAGTGAAAAAACATGACTCTCACAGTGCTCCTGGCAATCTCCAGGTGAGAGAAGGCCGATGCAGCAGGTAGATTACAGCGTCATCCACCCCGATGTTTGGCTGGTAGGCAAACTGCAGTGGGTCTAGATCCCTCCTGACTAGCGGGCGAAGGTGGTGAAGTACAATCCTCTCCATGGTCTTCATCAGGTGTGAAGTCAGGGCAACAGATCTGAAGTGGTTCAGCTTCTTGTGGTGTGTTGTCTTTGGGACCGGCACCATGCAAGACGTCTTCCACAGAATGGGGACCCTCTCCAGACTGAGACTGAGGTTAAAGATGTATCTGATGACCTCACAGAATTGACCTGCACAGTTCCTCAACAGTCTGAAGCTGATTCCATCTAAACTCGTGGCCTTCCTGGTTTTCATCTTCATCAGCTGACATCAGCTGCAGTGTAGGGTGTGGGTGGGTGACTCCTGATGAACGGCTTGGAATGGGGGGGGGGGGGGGGCAGTAGAGCCGTTGGGGAAGAAAGGGGGCAGATGGAGTGCCACTAATATCCCCGGTGCTGTGACTGCTGTGAGGGGTTGCAGAGAGGTGTGATGAGCGCTGCTAGATGGGGGGGAAGGCTACTGAGTCAAACCTGTTAAAGAACTGGTTCAATCTATTAGCCCAATCCTGGTCACCAGACTCTCCACATGCAACATCAGTATGAAGCATTGACTCCCTTGTCACCGGCGTAGCTACACCTCCCTTGACTTAATCTCCACACACCTAGAGATGTAACCCAACATTCTAATAACCTTTTTAATTGCTTCTCCACACTAGTGAGAGTGAGACATAGAAGCATCAACATAGACACCATGGTCTTTCTCATAACCTTTATTTCAGTGGAACCCATAAAATATCTGTACTTTATATTTCTGCTCCATTCATGGATTACCTTACATTTATCTATGTTAAATTTCATCTGCCAGGTATCAGCCCAGTCGCAATACTGGTCCAAAAATTTAACCCTGCGGTACCCCACTATGAACACAGGCCCACGTGATATTATGCCTCTAATAACTACCCACTGCTTCTTGTCTGCTAACCAGTTTTTGATCCAAGCTTCCTAAAATCCCTGCAGCTTTGAGCTTAAGCAGGAGCCATTTGTGGGGGACAACGTCAAAGGCCTTCTGGAAATCTAGGTAGATCACATTGTAGACCTTTTTGTGATCAGTTTCTCTTGCAGCTTCCTCAAAGAAAATAAGTGAATTCATTAAACAGGACCTACCTCTCCTAAATCCATGTTGGCTATCCCCTAGAATGTTGTATGCAGCCAGGTAATCTACCATTTTCACTTGGATTTTAGCTTCCATTATTTATACAGTAATGCTAGTTAAACTGATTGGCTAATAGTTTGCCGGATTCCTTCTATCCCCTTAGTTCCTAAAACTCCTGCAGCTTTGAGCTTTAGCAAGAGCCATTTGTGGGGGACAACATCAAAGGCTTTCTGGAAATCTAAGTAGATCACATCGTAGGCCTTTTTGTAATCAATTTCTCTTGTAGCTTCCTCAAAAAACTCAAGTAGATTAGTTAAACTGGATCTGTCTCTCCTAAATCCATGTTGGCTATTCCCCAGTGTCAGGGTTAGCATCCATCTGTCCAAGTCCTTCGTGTCTTCTCCCTGTTTGGCCAGCAGGTGTCGCTGGCCATCCAGTCCTCCCCGTTGTCAGTCTTTAGTGTGTTTCCCTTGCTTACTAGATGGACGCATGGCTCAATGAGCTGAGCATGTGGCTACCTGCAACCCCCTCAGTTTTCAACTCCTACCTCCTCTGTTTTTGTATGTTGTAGATTTTGTTCCCCAGTGTTCCATTTGTTTTTCTAGCTCATGTGTTTTGTGACTTTTTGGTTTTCTGCTTTGTGCCCAAGCTTGTGTTTTAGCTGTCTTTGTTATTCTCCAGTGCTTCTGTTTCCTTGTTCTTGTCAGTTTCTTAGTTTCCCAGTTTGATCTCCCAGTTCCTTGATTTAATTATTAGTGTTGGAGTTAGACTCCTCCGAGTCCGTTGATGAGGAAAGAGATGCATACGTGAGGCGAAGGATGGTTGTAAGTCAGCTCTCTTTATTCCTTGCACAGATCGCGATCCGGGAGCCATACTCAGATGCACAAACAGTACATACCCGAGGAAGCTCAAAGTCTGTTGTCTGTGTCTGACTTATATAGCCCGTCTGGGGCATCAGCAACCCCTTCCCTTGTTAGGCTCAGTAGGTCAAGAGTAAGCATAATGTCACAACAACCCTGCAACACACTTTCTGCTTTTTCTACTACACCACAGTCTAGAGTGAGGCCCCCTGCCCTGCCTGCAAGTTGGTTCCTATTTTTTAGGGTGACAAAGTTTAGCACAAAGCTTGGCCCCCTCATTAGGTTGACCTGTTGCATGTTTTCTTGTGCCAGTCCTTGTGTGATACCTGATTGCTCGTTGTCCTGCACCCTCCCTGATTGGTTACTTGTGTCACTCCTCCTGTGTTGTTACATTGTTGTTTGATTGCGTATTTAGGTTCCTGCCTTGGTTCAGTTTTTCAGTGTGTCATTGTATTTCATGTGTATTTCAGAAGGTGTATTCAGAATATCAGAAAGTACCCTGTGTTATATATTTGTTCCCTGCCTGCTCCTTGTTGCCTTGTTCCTTTGACTTTTTGTAGTTAGTTTTTGTTTTTCCCTATTTGCTTTTTGACTCCTCGTTAAAGGTCGGCTAATAATATCCCTCATCTCTTTTAGAACTATAGGTTAGGTGTCATCAGGGCCCCGAAAATTATTTATTTTGAGTTTAGCTAGGCTTGGTACTGCCTGAGTTATACATACTATATATTGGTCATAGATGATGCTGGACTAGTAATAAATGTCTGTATGTTACTAGTGTTCTCTACTGTGAACACCCATGTAAAATAATCATAAAACTCATTTACTATATCAGTTTAATTTTTAATTATATGGCCCTTACTATCCTGCAAATTAGTGATTTCAGCTTTTAGATCTCTTTCAGGGTTTATATATTGGAAGACACCTTTAACGTCACCCTTAGCCTCCAATGCAATCTTCCTTTCTACATTCCTCTTAGCGAGTCTTATTTTTTTTAACTCAACCTGTAGACTTCGATGCTCCGGCTTTATTTTGAAATCATTATTATTTTTCATGTGTGTGAATGGGTATGAAGTCCTCCTGCACTTGCAACAATGTGTTTTTAAAAAATCCCCATGCCTCTTCAACAGTTTTGCCATTTACTTCCATCCAGTTTAGTTTCTAGTTTCAGCAGCTGAGCAGCCTGTCCCGTTTCAGTCTTACACTGGAACTACTAAAAGAACTTGCTTTCCCCCTGGACTGGAGTCATAACACTGAGACTAAAACCTTTCAAATCTATTCATTGCACATTCCTTTTCATTCAGTTACTTTGCTCATTTTAATAATCATTCCCATGTAATCAGGCATTTGACTGCTTTTAACAACATTGTTTTAATATATTGTATGTTTATTTCTCAGATGTCTTTCTAATTTTATTTTCTTTCACTGACCAGTGAAAATGCAATTGACAATAAAGACACTTTGACTCTAGGGTTCCTAAACAGTTTTTGCCCTCTTCAGTGAAGGACCCCGAACACCAGCACATACCATATTGTCAGAAGTATTGGAACACCCGCCTTTACACACACATCAACTTTAATGACATCTTATTCTTAATACACAGGCTTTAATATGGAGTTGGCCCACCGTTTGCAGCTATAACAGGTTCAACTCTTCTAGGAAGATTATCCACAAGGTTTAGGCGTGTTTATGGGAATTTTTGACCATTCTTCCAGGATAGCATTCGTGTGGTCAGGCACTGATGTTGGGCGAGAAGGCCTGGCTCGCAGTATCCACTCTTATTCATCCCAAAGGTGTTCTATAGGGTTGAGGTCAGGGCTCTGTGCAGCCCAGTCAAGTTCCTCCACACCAGACTAACTCATCCATGTCCTTATGGACCTTGCTTTGTGCACTGGTGCGAGGTCATGTTGGAACAGGAAGGATCCCCAAACTGTTCCCACAAAGCTGAAAGCATGAAATTGTCCAAAATGACATTGAATGCTGCAATATTAAGTTACTTTCACTGGAATTAATCCCTGAAAAACAACCCTACACCATAATCCCCCCTGCACCAAACTTTACACTTAGCACAATGCAGTCAGGCAAGTACCGTTCTCCTGCAACCACTAAACCCAGACTCATGCTTTACACCACTGCATCCAATGCTTTGCATTGCACTTGGTGATGTAAGGCTTGGATGCAGCTGCTCGGCCATGGATATCCATTCTATGAAATTCTCTATGCACTGTTCTTGAGCTAATCTGGAGGTCACACAAAGTTTGGAGGTCTATAGCTATTGACTCTACAGACAGTTGGCGACTTCTGCACACTGTTGTGTACTGCATGCGTGTCCCCGCTCTGTGATTTTACGTGGCTTACCACTGCGTGGCGGAGTTGCTGTTGTTCCCAATAGCTTTGTTATAATACCACAAACAGTTGACCATGGAATATTTAGCAGCAAGGAAATTTCATGAAAGGATCCCACCTGTGCCATAAGTCCAATCACGGTACCACGCTTGAATTCACTGAGCTCCTGAGAGCGACCCCTTCTTTCACAAATGTTTGTTGAAGCAGACTGCATGTCTAGGTACTTGATTTTATACACCTGCGGCTATGGAAGTGATTGGAACAGCTGAATTCAATGATTTGGAGGGGAGTCCCAATACTTTTGCCAATATACTGTATTTCAACTAATAACTTCAGGACTTTAGCGGCATCTACTGGTCAACAAAAATAAATGCATTTACTATTATTAAATGAAAAATAACCTATTTCTCGTTACTATATACTGGCATCTTTCATTATCCATATCTAATCCATTTCTGAAAATACGCTGAATAGTAGAAGATTTGAATATAAAAATAATGGGTTCCCAGTCCATCTCAAAACTGCAATTTCCCCAGTTTTTAAAGATCAATATAACTATCCCCCGCGACCCAGTAGGATAAGCGGTTTGGAAAATGGATGGATGGATGGATATAACTATCCACCAAAAACATTTGCATAATTTAAATCATTTAAAACACCAAATACCTGACCAGTTCCTTATTTGTATAGTACATTTCATACACAGAGGCAGTGAAAATGATAAAATATATAGTAATACAAGAAAGTAATTAATTGTAGTAAATTATATTAATTAGTAAAAACAAAACCCCCACAGCCCTGCAAAGGACAGGCGGCAACAGAAAATGAATGGATGGAAAAAAACATGATGACAGGTAATTACATATGGTACAAATACAGTCAAAGTAATGTTAATTGCAGCTTCTGAATTAATCGAAGGCATGGATAATGAATGAAAATGTTTTGTAATCTAAATTGAAATGTTTCTGCTCTTGATGTACATCTGAAATCTTCAGGCCGCTGGTTCCAGCTTTGGACATCATAAAGGCTAAAGGCAGTTTCACCAGGTTTGGTTCTAACTCAAGGCCTCAGGAGACAACTCATCCCCAGAGATCTGTGCTTAACTTCTACAGCTGAAACCATTCGTGTACCCTATTGCACAACCTCTTTGTCTAGTGTTTCAAAAATATTCTACCGTGCTTGAGTAACAAGCCAATGTCACATTCACACACATAGGCAGAGGTAGGAATCAAACTCACACTTTAGGGGTGTGAGACAATATGGCTACGCTGTCAGCCACTACCCTGCCCAGGGGAAGCACTGCTGTAAAATGACATTTTTTACCACCGACAGTAATTTCCAGACCAGCTGAATCTCTAATCTCCAAATAATAATCAAGATTTGGAGGCGATGCGCTTGGCTCAGGCTCACTTCGACAATGACTAAGTGCTTTACACTTCCTGTCATGGCTGGATTACTGCTTCCCCTTAACCTATAACAGCGCTATCCTAGGAGACACTGAACATGAGGGGACACCCTGGGCATGATGGTAGTCCACTGCAGGGCACAAACTCGCACTATATGGGCAATTTAGAGATATCAGTTAACCTAACAACATGTTTTTCATATACCAAAAGGAAATCCACACATGTGCAGAGAACATGCAAACCCCACATCAGTACAGACAGAAACTGAAGCTCCAACCCTGAAAGTGTATGGCCACAGTGCTAGCTGCTGAACCACTGTGGAAATCTATTTCATGCTATGCCTTACATGTAGGGCTTTGCTTGGAGAAATGCAAAAGGAAATAAAAAAGAAAAAGGTTAAACCAAGGGGATATCTCCTATTGTTATTCCTGAATTTTTCAATTAACAGTGCAAAGTGCCGCATGACAATTCAACAGGATCAGCCTAAACACAACTGAAAAGTATCATAGGTCAAATCGATAATGGATGGGATTATGTGGAATGATTATGACAGCACTTCATAATTCTCACGTGCATGACTCAGTGGATTAGGATGCAGTGGTTCTGATCAGAAAGTTGCTGGTACAAATCCTGTGACTGGTAAGTGATTTCACTGTTAGGTCCTTGAACAACTATGTTGCTTTGGATAAAAGTGTCTGGTTAACTGACAGGAATCAGGGAGTAGTTATTAGAGGCACAATGTCACAGTGGGCCTGCGTTCATAGTGGGGTACTGCAGGGTTCAGTTTTAGGACCACTATAGTTCCTAATTTACATTAATGATATTGACACCAATACATACAGTAAACTGGTTAAATTTGCAGATGACAACAAGGTGGGTGGTGTAGCAGATACTGATCTAGTAGTGGAGAGGCTACAACGGGATCTGGAATTAATTAGCGACTGGGCTGATACCTGGCAGATGAAATTTAATATAGATAAGTGTAAGGTAATCCATGCAGGGAGCAGAAATATAAAGTACAGATATTTTATGGGTTCCACTGAAATAAAGGTAACTGATTACGAGAAAGATCTAGTGTCTTTTCTTTAAAATTTGCAAATCTATTTTGTCTGGTTTTTCGCAATAAGACTCGTGACCGACTAAGTTAGTATACATGGTTTGGGGTCTGAATACACATCGCGGTCCTATACTTTCACAGACCTAAAGTTAAACTCTAAAGCCCCTGACCACCGGTGTGTGTGTTTGTGCACATGAGCATGAATAAACATTCGCTGAAAAAAACGTACACTGTAAAAAAAGACATTTTTTTCAGAATTTTAAACTGTTTTATATCAGTCAATTTGACTGTAATTCACGTTTTTTTCCTGTTATGTTAAATGAGATGAAAATTACATTGCATAAATGTATATTTATACACAGTTTGGAAAATAGCAGAGAAATCCCTTCAGTGAAACTGGACAATTTCTTTTCTGTATTTTTACAGAAATTAGACTTATGGTTACATGCTTTATCTGTAAAATTTTAATGTTTTTACTGTACCAACATGTGCTGTTGTTTTATTAAAGCGCAACAGCACTTTTTTGTGAATTTTCTTTCATTAAATTTAATTTTGCATTCAATGTATATAAAATCTACATTGGTTAACCGTTCTAAAACCTGTTGCACATTTCATTCTTAAACATATATCCACCACAATTGTACTGTGTTGTTGTATATATATATTAAATGGTTTGTGTAGAGTTAAGGTTACAAACATTACAAAAAATTATTAAAAATTATATAATATTGGGAATGTACGAGTCACCGAATTGGTATTTAGTGTAATCATATTATTAAATAATTACTCATCGAATGCTTAATTCCGAGTCGGCAAGTAGATAATAGTAGATTGTCATAGCTCAGTTTATAGCGTGTTTATCTTAACATGAACAATCAGGAGTGTTTATATTGGACTTAAAGAGATTTATAACTTCTACATTTATAAAAAGGTCTGTACTGTGATGGACCGGATGTTTCCAGTCGCAACTAGTTTCAAACTTGTGCGCATGCGCAGAGGTCAGTGGAAGGCTCTATCTTTTTAAAGAAATAAAAGGTTTGCGGATCTGAACTGATGAGATCATCTGAGATTTGATACAAGAAAGCGCTACGAAGTCAGAGAAGGACTAAGACACATATTAAGGTATGTATATTTAGACTTTTTAATATATATGCTTTGTTTGACAGTGTTGCCACCAGGCACATTTCGCGTACGCACCGATTGCAAACGAACCGTTGGAAGTCATAGAAGTTTTAGATTTGAATGGATTAGATAATTCGCCAAATAATAAAAGCACAGCTAAACTCACAGGTCAGATAAGGACCGGGGAAAACTAGTCAGTGTAAGATATAGTTTATTCCTTAGTATTAACGGTTGGTTGCGTTGTTTTATTTTGCAGATAGATAATATTATATTAAGACTAATGTAGACATAGCTAATGTTAAACATGTTATAATTAGCTAACGTGAAATACTAGCATATCATTTGTAATATTAACATAAACATCTAACATTATGTAAATATTTTTAAGAAAGTGTCTACCATTACCCTGTTACGAAATATATATTCATAGTTGCTAATTATGCATTACAAAATGGTGATTTCTGCATTTGGTTTCTGATTAAGATTTTTCCCCCCTCAGATACTCAGATTCCATCAGATACCATATTGACCATCTTGTCTGAAGTAAGTTCAATGTAATGAGCAACTGTTCCTTCAAAATTTTAAGATGTCAAGTTTGCAGCATTCAAGTGCCATTTTTTTGACAGTGCATTTACATCCTTAGAAAGATATGTAAATCACCAAATTAACCCAGAAAGGGGCTTCAAGGTGGAGAAAGGAGCAAAAAGACAAGCTGTGAATTCAAATGTTCTGTCTCTTATTTCAAAAATAAAGCTGACTTTGAGTGAAGGAAAGTAGTGAAGTTGCCCTCACAATGCGATCTCTGAACATTGTAAATAACAAAAGTGATTATACTTCTTTTGTTCTGCACAAGGCTTTTGCCAGTTTATGTAAGCATGTTTCTGTGCTTGGTATTTTTGAGCTTGTTTATGTGAGCATTTTTATGTGAGTACTTTATTTAGATGTTAAAATGTGTTAACACATTTGAAGACAGTTAATGTCAGTTATAATGTTTTTGAAAGTTGTTAATAAACTGGACTTAACTGAATATCTGTGTAATGTGTCATTCATTTCCCCAAAAACATGTAAATTTTTTTAATCAGTATGCTACCAATACAACAAAATGCATTGTATTTTATTGGTAGCTGAGCATTTGTAGGTTTATGTACACAAGAGGGGGCAGCATGTGGGTGCAGTGATTCGCACTGTTGCCTCACACCTCTGGGTCCCAGGTTCAAGTCTCCACCTGGGTCACATGTGTGCAGAGTTTGCATGTTCTCCCCATGTTGTTGTGGGGTTTTCTCTGGGTACTCCGGGTTCCCCTCACAGTCCAAAGACATGCTGAGGCTAATTGGACTTGCTAAATTGCCCCTAGGAGTGCATGTGTGAGTGACTGGTGTGTGAGTGTGCCCTGTGATGGGCTGGCCCCCCATCCTGGGTTGTTCCCTGCCTCAAAAACTGCTGCATTTTTTTGTGATACAGCAGTTACATTCTGTTAATTTACACGCTTTAATTGATATTTTTATCGTGGAATAAAAATACTTTTAGTATTCTTCCAGTGATGATCTGTTTTTTTACCAACTTAAATCTGAATATCAACAATTTTTTGTGGTACAAAGAAGAATTTTTTTTTCAAAAAATACAGAGTTTTAATGTTATTTTACAGGAATTATTTGTATTCACAGTACTGGAAAAAAGTGTTATTTAACATTTTTTTACTGTTATTAAATTTACAGTGATTCAATGTTTTATTACATTTTTTTCTGGCACCCCTGCTGCCAGAATTTCTCAGTTTTTTTACTATTTTTTTTACAGTGTATTTATTAAAATAACCATCTTTATTTTGTCAAAGTTATTTTATTTTTTAAAAAGGACCAGCGGATAAATGGGGTGCTATAGTCACTCTGTAGTCTTGCTGCATAGTGGATGACTGCTCACACTGTTGATTCTGGACTATGTTTCATTAACTATCAAGCAGGCTGCATCTCAGTTACCATTGTCAACTTAACATTGTACTCCAGCAAGCATCTCAAATCAAGCTTGTAGATGAAGCTGAGGCCGTGGGGCACCTTGTGTGATGTCTTTATTAAAATAACTAAAGCATTATTCTTTAAAGTTTTTAATGTGTATTTGCTGCATGGTGCTAAATGCAGCTTACTAGTTACTATTAAATGTAATTAAATAATCATGTACACCTTCTTTAAAATAACAAGAATATATCCTAAATTCTTACCCCTTGCCTGATTCTACAGTTCCTACCCCCCACTTATGTGTCCCCCAATCCACCCTTCCATGGCTCGTGAGATAAGAATACCTCACTTCTGTCTGCCTGGTCGGTCATTTCTAGCCGCTATTTAGGTTCTTCCTTAAATCTTGTTGCCTAAATGACGTATATCACACTCATACTAGTGTAAAATTTCGCTATAACAAAACGATCCTTATACATTTTAAGAAAAAAATTTAATCTGTCAGGTGTTTTTTGACTGCACAAACTCTAAAAGCCCTCCCTTGGGTGCGCTTGTGCACATGCCCAATACATCTGAAGTTTGTATACCTTTAAACGTTACCAAAAGTCATTAATGTCTTTTCTTTAAAATTTACAAGTCTATTTCTGTCTGTTTTTTTCACGATAGGTTACTGAACTAAGTTAGTATGTTTTGGGGTTTGGTTACACATCGCGATCTCCAACCTAAAGTTAAACTCAAAAGCCCTCCGACCTCCGGGGTGTGTGCGTTTGTGTGCATTGGCGTGAACATTTACTGAATAAAAAACTTGCTTATTAAAATAACTAAGGCTTTATTCTGTTAAAGTTTTTTAAAAATGTGTTTTGATGCTTGTTACTAAATGCTGCTTAATATAGCAACTTAATATACTAGCTCAATAAGGACCCAAGCTATGAATACCATCTATCCGAACACTGTTGAGAAGGTGCAACAATTATTTTTATTTTTTTTTGTACACATACACACACACACACACACACGGAAAAGAGCTGAGTAAGAATACAGAGTCCTACTTCAGGTATTTCTGAAAAAGGAAAGTTTTGAGTTGTCGCTTTAAGATAGCCAAGGTTTCCGCTGTTCGGACATCAAGGGGGAGTTCATTCCACCAACTAGGTGCCAGGACAGAGAAGAGCCGAGATGTGTGTCGTCCTTGTGCCTTGAGTGGTGGTGGGACCAGTCTAGCAGTGCTGGAGGATCGGAGAGATCGAGGCGCAGTACGGGGTGTGATGAGGTCTTTTAGATAGGATGGTGCCAGACCATTTTTGGCTTTGTATGCGAGCATCAGTGTTTTGAATTTGATGTGGGTGGCTACAGGAAGCCATTGGAGAGAGCGTAGCAAAGGAGTGGTGTGGGAGAACTTGGGAAGGTTGAAAACCAGTCGCGCATCTGCATTCTGAATCAGCTGGAGGGGACAGATGGCACGCAGTGGTAAACCCGCTAGAAGCGAGTTGCAGTAGTTCAGGCGTGAGATGACGAGGGACTGGATGAGTATCTGGGTAGCCTGAGTGGAAAGAAATGGACGTATCCTCCTGATGTTAAAGAGGAGAAACCGACAAGAGCGAGAAAGACTGGCGATATGTGAGGAAAAGGACAACCGATCATCCATGGTAACTCCAGAACCCGAAGGACGGATCAGGGAGTTTTCAAAGGAGATCGCAAGGTCCTGGAGGGGGGATGAGTCAGCCGGGATGTAAAGCAGTTCGGTTTTACTAGTGTTGAGTTTTAGCTGGTGAACGGTCATCCAAGATGAGATGTCTGCCAAGCATGCAGAGATCTTAGTGGAGACATGAGTGTCTGAGGGAGGGAAGGAGAGGATGAGTTGAGTGTCATCGGCATAGCAGTGGTAGGAGAAGCCATGTGAGGATATAACCTCTCCAAGAGATTTAGTGTAGAGGGAGAATAAGAGAGGGCCAAGAACCGAGCCCTGAGGGACACCGGTGAAAAGACAACGTGGGGTAGATGTGGATCCATTCCATGTCACTTGGTATGTTCAGCCTTCTAGGTAGGAAGCAAGCCAGTGCCATGCCAAGCCACCAATGCCAAGACTCTTAAGGATGGACAGAAGAGTCTTGTGGTTGACCATGTCAAATGCTGCTGATAGGTCAAGAAGGATGAGGACAGATGACAGTTTGGCTGATCTGGCAGCATGTAGCTTCTCAGTGACTGCTAAGCGGGCAGTCTCTGTAGCGTGAGCTGCTTTGAAGCCAGACTGATTAGGATCCTGGAGGTTGCTCTGAGAGAGATAGAGAGAAAGCTGGTTGTAGACTGTACGTTCGAGGATTTTTGAAAGGAAGGAAAGAAGCGATACTGGTCGGTAGTTGCAAGTGTCCGAGGGATTTAGAGTGGGTTTTTTTAAGATGGGAATGACCCTGGCTATTTTGAATGCTGTTGGTACATGACCGGAAGTTATGGAGCCATTAATGATAGTGGCGATGAAGGGGAGAAGGTCTAGAGAGATTGTCTGAAGCAATGCGGAGGGGATTGGATCAAGTGGGCAGGTGGTAGGATTGGAAGATGAGATGACTTTCATGATCTCATCTGCCGTAAGACTGGAAAACTGGGCCAATGAGGGGGGAGGGAAATCCTTAGTGTGTAGTGTAATGGATGAGGAGACAGACACACAGACTATTTTTAACAGATATAAAATAGTGCATTTTGTTTAAAGAATAACCCTTTAATGCGTAAGTACTGCTTTTACCATTTAAAACTGCCATACCCTCTTTCCTCATGGCGGTTTGTAGTTTGTTTGCCACTTGAAAAAAGAATAAAGCTTTTAATGTGGTTTGACTAGTTCGTGTTTCTTGTTTGTTTGTCTCTCGGAAATAATAATATTACTCCAAAACTACTCAAATGTAAAGCAACAACACACAGCAGCGTGTTCCTGGAGGCAGCCATGTTTGTTCCGAGTTGTGGTAGCTCGAACGGGGAGATTGTCGGACATGATGTCACTCAACTCGAGTACCGAGAGATTTTCGAGTTCCGAGAGATAATCGAACGCACTATAAAAAGGCAGCATGTGTCGCCATTTTGAAATGTGTATCTGCGTGAGTGCGCATGCACAAGATCGGGGACGTCTCAGACAATCATTTCAGCCTCGTTTTTCAAACAGGCTGGTCTCATGTACCAGAGCTGTGGGATTTGCTCATTTCGCCTTTTAGCTACCGTCGGACACTGGTAACTACCGCTAAAGTTCTTCTTTTAACATGTTGGTTAAATATGAGTTGTTTCTTTTAAAACGACGTGCTGTATGTTAATTGGTTTTGTTTGTGCTTGCTTAAACTCAGCATTTGTTCTGTTTCGTTCGGGCATGTTTGTACTTGTTTAAATTCCACCTGCTTTTCTTCTTTAAAACATTTTGGTGCTTTCTTTTAAAATACACTGTTGCGCTTGTGCCTACTCCCTAGCACGTGGCTGCGGCCAGACGGACCCCCGCTGGACGTTTATGTACTAGCTTGCATTCATCCCGCTAAATGTTTTATTTCTTAAAAGCGTAATTAAAAATAACACATTAATTAATAAATACATGTAATGTATTTTTATTCTATTGAAGTTCAACTGCAACCCTTATCTCCTAAACCATATGACCCGTCGACCGATCAGAATAAGGGATACGCCCACCTCCCGCTTATGACGCTAGAAGCGGAGCCAAATGATGCTCCGCCCAAGGTACCGCCTAATATAACTGGGGCGCCACTAATATGACGGTAGGGGAAACACTGTAGGAGCCACATCTAATATACTGGGGGCGGTTTCTGAGGAAGTTCTACATCACAAGCTATGCTGGAGATGACAGCATTGTATAAAAAAAGTCTGACGTTAGAGGAAAAAAAAACATTTCTTTAAACCATTTCCATGAGCTAATAGTAATAATGATAATAATACTATAATACTTTTTATTGATCCCCATGAGGAAATTCTCTTTGCCCCTCCCCCAACTTGGTCTCTGTATGTGCTCTCTGAGGGCAGCCACCCATAGCGACGCCCACAGAGCTGGGGATTTAGGAGCTTACTCACGGACCCGCAGACGTGCTGAGGCTGGGTTTCAGCCAGCAACCTCAGCCTGCTCGTCCCATGACCTGCTTTTGGGTTGAGATCTAATCTTAACTCATCCTGCACTCACCGACTTGTACGAATTCTAGAAGTACTGGATGAATCACCTGGAAATGTAAAAGTTAATCCATGTGTTTATACCTGAATGCTGAGTCCTTGTCATGATAAGTAGGTCTGAAAGTATACTTATTCATTTATTGTACATTCCACTTATATTAAAATTTGCAGAATCTTTCCCCATCATTTAGGTTGTTACTAGTATTCCTTTCTGTATGATTTTGTCTGTTTGAAAATATCATTTATATTTTTATAGGTTTAAATATTTATATTACATTTTTTTGCACTATGACCAAAATTGTCTGTGACATAACAGTAAGAACTGTACCCAATACTATAATGGTACTTACAGAGGCTGGCGCATGATGGACATGCATGTCCTTTATATTTAACTGACACTTTCATCCAAAAAGACTGGTGTACTCATATCTTGTCTGCTAGCTGAGCTGTCATTTTTAATGGTTAAATGTGATTATCCTCTTCATTCCTTACATGGCTCTCCTCTTCAGACATCCTCATACACACATTCAAACAGTTCAAAGCAAAGCTTGGGGTCAGAATGCACAGTAAAGTCATTTATCTGGTGACCCAAGAGCACTTTTTGTGATAAATTTCTCTGAATGAAAATACCACCATCTAATGAAAATATTTTTATAGGCATAGATTACACACTCTCTCCAACTCTCAATGAAAAAGGTGACACGATCAAATTCTCCCAAGATAATTTTCACTGACCAGCTACTGGACTGTTATGGATAAAACATACCGAACAGGTAGGCTAGTGACCAGAAATCAATATAAACATATTTCTGGGAGGCTTGCAAAAAGACCCATGGAATAAGTTTGGATGGCAGATAGCCATAATTACACGATTGTGACAGGCTCTATTTTCACTCCCAGCTGCCCTCTATCTTGCAAATTGAATTTCACTGCCCTCTGTCATTGCAGTAACAATTTTGGATCTCATCAAGTGTACATGTTTAAGTGTAGATTTTCATCCATATAATGTTTCCATGCATCCACCGCTTAATCCCAACTGGGGTCATGGGGGGGACCGGAGTCTATCCCGGGAACAATGGGCACAGGCAGGAACCGACCCTGGACCAACACACCACAGGGCATACATACAAGTACAGGGCCAATTTAGACTCACCAATCAACTTATCCTAAACGTTTTTGGACCGTGGGAGGAGACTGGAGCCCCCGGCAAAAACAGGGGGAGCACGTGAACTCCACACAGAAAGGACCCAGGACCAAACCCAAGACCTTGCTGTGAGGCAGCAGTGCTAACCACCACACTGCCCCCATATAATGTTTTTGAAATGGTAATAAGATCCATCAAAGATCAAACAGGGTAAATAATGACAAACAGATTGACCCTGTTCACAAGGTTAAGCCTGTAATCATCTAATCCTTTCACTATGATGGCACTGACCAGCTACTGTAGCTGTGTAGTAGTATTAAAGAAGTACTGGAAGTATATGTGCTTTAGAATTGTGTGCAGTTCCGGGTCACAGCCCTGACAATATTGGATGTTCCACGCTTAATAACCGTAATCCGTAGGAATCAGTCCATTTCACTTCGTTGTTATGCCATAGCATAGTCCATAATTGCTCATTTTATTTAATAAATTGACCATTTTGTGTCTCAGGCAGCGTTTCAGTTCTGCATGTCACTGGTGTGATCCACTTTATGGACTAGGCAACTGAAATTTTGTCAAAATAATCCCATATACCTTTTATGTGACTGGTTTTTAATAGTTTCACAAGGTCACCTTACCCCCTCCCCCTTGGCACAGCCATTATATCAAAATTTTATGAAAATCTTCCATTTTTATCCGAATATGACTGGTTAAAAAGTTATGGAAATTAGACCTTTATTAATATTCTGTCTGTAAATTTAGTCATTTGTAAAATAAAATAGAATGACTTGTTCCATCACTTGTTCCATAATGCTTTTATAACAAGATTATTTCTGAAGAAAGTTTGTCTTTATATAGTATCTTACTTGAAGTGTTGGAATGATCAATTTTTTATACTTTTTCCTCTCTGTTTGTTCAAATTGCACGCCTTGTACAAGAACATACTTTTTTTTATTTTTTTGCCAAATATATACCTTAAAATGGATAAAAGACCCCGCATATTTTTGCAATATATGTCTATAAAATATCACTGGTAGCATGATCATTTAAAAGGAATCTCTTCATTAAATACAGACACATTGAAGCATACACTGAAAATCAAATCTATTATGACAAAATGAATGTCTCATCTTGAGATAACACCAGTGACAACCTGACCAAAACTTTGCCTTTTGCATTAAAATATATTACAATATGTTTGGAACTGAACTCTTAGATTTTGAGTGTATGCTAACAGACCATGGTCATATACATATTAGGCTGGTATCTTTTAGGTTTAATGAAATTAATTTTGTATCATTCATTTCAATATGTATTCATTTCAATTCCCATTTCCAAATCCCATATAGAGAATGACCCATGTGTCAAGTTTCTGTCCTCTAAATTGTTTCTTAAAGAAGACAGTTAGGCCTTTAAGATGATGCCAGATGTGTGAGGTGTGCTCTTTACCATCCCAACTCTTTATTTGTGCAAAAAAGAAAAAACAAAGAACATCTACATTAAAAATCGTTTTCCCTTGGATTTCAGGAGCATAGGGGCAACTTCTTTCCTTAGTTAAAACTACAAAAACTTAATACAACAGAAGTGTTTAAAACAGTTGGCCATTACTAAATTCTAGTATTTTTGGTGGCTGCTTCCCATTCCCAGTTCTCATCGCTTGCAATGTGCAAGTAGAGTGAAAACATGGTTTTGCAAGCCCAATTTCAAATTGAACCTGTCAACACACTTAAGAAAAGTGTTTTTTTCCCCCTAAATTACATTATAATTATTTCTGTATAGTTATAATTGGGGACATATTCTGGACACCATATACACTCTCTGGTACTGATGTCGCTGTTAAATGTATTCACCTACACTATTTCCTAAACCCGAATAACTATAGCTATGGATGTATAGCGTGTACATCATTGTACCAGAACTGGATGCACGTGGACTTTAGTTTAAACTATTAAAATTTTCTTTAGTTCGCTCCAGTGCCTGATTTTCCATCAGAAGCAGATGCCATGCCTATCATTAAATGCATATTTATCTTAATTTTATCGTAATTAATTTTTACCCCGTAATAGATCGGACTAGTTTAGATAAAAACAACCAGGTCACTTTATGAGTACTTCCTGCAGTTACGCGTGGACCTGCTTCCTACTTGGAAGAGTCACGGAGTGGCGAGCATGCCTGTGAGTGTGAGAGCCCACATTAAAGCAGCCAGATACATTTGTAGGAGTTATTTGCGTGTAATTCACTGACCGTTTTCAGGAAATGGGCACGTTTCGCTGGAATATGAGTCTGGGTGTATTAAATTACACGGAAAGTGCGCGTAGATGGAGCGCGTGTTATGATGAGTGTGGGTCCAAGACAAAATGGCGACGTGCGTAGGGACAGGCAGCTATCACAAAGAGGGACGGTAACGGGATGATCGTGTGTGTTTTCGTAATTGAGGAAATACTTAAATAGACACAACAGGTGAATTGGAATACTGAAGTCAGGCAAGTCATGCGGTCTTTCGGTTAGATCGATCAGAGTAGCTGAAGTCAGCCAGGTACGCTAGTTTGAAGGTCTGTAATCTATGGTTGTATTTAAAATTAACTTAGGTTTTATTGTATCGACTTGCTGTAATTTTACTGTAGTTAATTCCCATGAACATCCAGTCTTGTATTGTGATGCGACTCATGCAGTGTCGTGTGTTTGTTTATGCTTTAATTAATATCTTTGTAAAGTTTATTTTATGCCAGTTTAGTGAGAATATCATCCGTGTGTCAAACAAAAACAGTTGAGAGCAACTGTTACTTTGAAACTATGCTCTCTGTTCCTGTCAGCTCGCTAAAGATCTCTTGCACCCACCCCCTGAGGAGGAGAAGAGGAGGCACAAGAAGAAGAGGCTTGTGCAATGCCCTAACTCTTACTTCATGGATGTGAAGTGTCCAGGTTTGGCTCCTGATTCTTAAAGCTTATCTGTATATGTAGTAATCTTAAGCATATCTCACAAATATGCATACTAAGCATATCTGTGAGAGGATAGAGGGCAACTTCTCCTGTATAGGCTGCAGTGTGGTTAGACTTTCCCAGAATGAACTTTGCCTGTTTCTTGGTGAAGCAAGCAGTGCTTATTGGTGATCTCTGTCCTAGGGTGCTACAAGATCACGACAGTGTTCAGCCACGCGCAGACTGTTGTGCTGTGTGTGGGCTGCTCCACAGTGCTCTGTCAGCCCACAGGAGGGAAGGCACGCCTCACTGAAGGTTGGTCCATGAATCCTTTGTGTACACTAAGAGTCTGTTGTCTTTCAATGCTCTCTCTGATGCTATAAAGGTTGGATATTTCTGCAGCATGAAAATTGATTTATTATTGAGGGTGAAACTGACAAGTGTTTCAGCTGGAGAATGCTGAAAAATTGGTAATTTCAATGTAGTTTTTGAAATATAGTGGTACCTTGGAACATAAACTTAATATGGTCCAGAAAGCCGGTTGAGTTGCAATTTGGTCGAGTTCCAAGTTGAATTTCCCCATAAGAAATAATGTAAATGAATTTGATCCATTTAATCCCAAATGAATGCCAAGTTTAAACCTAACCTACCTAGCTAATGATAAAAAAGCAATGTAAAATTAATACGCACATGGAAAAGCACACATACAAAAGCAATAAACATGAAATAAATGACAATTCCGTAATCCTAAGCAAGAGCAGACACACGTGCACCACCGTCAAGTCTCGCTACAATTTCCTTTTTATGTTCTACAGTTACTCTCACTACCTTCTTTGGTTTGCTGCTATCACTGCCCTCTTTCTTAGGGACCATGATTACTGTACCACTAAATGTACTGTAGCACAAAAAAGAATCACACATCGAACTTGGTCAAGAGGCACTACAAAACTGAGAGCGATTCATAGGCATCACCATCTGAGTAGGTCCATTCGCCTTTGTTTCAGCCCATCAGAGATGCATCTCGAGCTGTACAAGTTTTAGCAGGTCTATTTTGTTTTGTCGTGTTCCAAGTTTTCGGTCAAGATGTGGTTAGATTTTTCTTGACCGACGCATTCAAAGTCCAAAATCGACCCATACAAATTTTAGCAGGAACGGTCAAGTTCCAAGATTTGGGTTGAGGTACAAGTAAAAAAAATTCGACAGACCTGTTCCATGTCCAAGTCGGTTGTGTGAAGATGCGTTACAGTTCCTGGGTTCTACTGTAAATAATGACAAGACATAGGTCGGTAAGAAATGTCCTTTATGACATAGGTAAAGCTTTTAACCTCTCTGAACAGTGTGGGGAAGTTTGACTTTGTAATTACCTAGTCATGCTTTTGAAACCTTGCAGTTGTGTTTCAAGATAGTGAACCCATCTAGGGGTTGGTAAGGTGAAAAATATTAAATCACAATTTTTTTCTGACAGGATCATGATTCTTTTTCATGTTGGTTTTTAAGACTCCTGCGTGTGTGTGTGTGTGTGTGTGTGTGTGTGTGTGTGTGTGTGTGTGCGCGCGCATATGTGTTTAAGCCTAGGCAACATCAATCCATCCATTTCGTAAAAGTTGCCATTGGGTTTAAGTTGGACTTCTGTTGAGTAATTCCATTAATATTTGGGTTCCTGTCAGACCTAAATGTTATGGGCTCAGCTCAGGATAATATTTCAAGCTATTGCAGGTCTTCACTATCAAGATATTTTTACCTAAAAAAAAACGTTTCCCCCTAATTTTACTATATTCATTTTTACCTTATGACTGATATCTTTGTGATTTATGTAAAGTAATTTGGAAAAAGTATATGGATTGTGTATGAGTACATATGAGTACATTCTTTGACACCTGAAGGGAATGTTGCAATTATGTGTGCTGTGTCCTGCCAGTATCAAAGAAACAAAAATTCAGGGAATTTCTTTAGTTTTATGTAAAAAGCTGTACAAAAACTAGAGTAGCACTTCATATGTTTATGGGACAACCAGTGTATTAACCAAAAATATCTTCTTCCTTGATGCAGGATGTTCATTCAGGAGGAAACAACATTAGCTGTCTGGCTAAAGAGATTGCTTGTTGGAAGGCTGGTGCTCAGCACATTCTGTTTAGTTTGGACTGGAGATGTGAACCAGCTGGACTGACTGATCACTGTAACTCCAACTATGGCCTTGTCTCAATAAATGTGGTCTTTTGGGTACAAGATGGGGATCACATATAATTGACCAGTGATTTCTTGTTTTTTATCCAATGTTTTTATATGATTATAATATGTAATTTCTTCTATCTATGATTTTTGGAGACATCTAAGGTAGTTTCTTTCAACCCAGTCCTCAGGTTGAGAAACTGTTCTAGAGTTTAGGGAGAATGTATGAGAGTGATAATTGTGTAATTCCTTCAGCATATGCAACACCTGGAAGCTACATGCTGCTTTGTGGGTTTTCCAAACTGTTTTTTTGTGAGTAATTTTTTAATTCTGGACCTTTTCCAGCTTCAGGTAAAGTAGTGATTCTGGCTGGGGTATGACTGAAACTTCAAATGTGGCAGAAAAATGGCAGCAGGCCAGAGCATAACCCTAAGGGGAGCCAGTGGAGAAGCCATTGCTAACAGGTTAAAGCCCTTGGTCACTAAAAGCTTTTTTTATCTATAGATGAGATAGATCTTATCCTGAGCTATTCTCTGCCTTGCACCTGTAACTCCTGGGATAGACTCCATACCACCCATGACCCAGAATGGGACTAATGAGTTATGTGTTTTAATCGTTTCAAGAATTAAGCTTTCTTTGATATGAAAAAATACATGGATTAACAGGGAAGATGGTATTAGTGTTTACAGTGCATGGTTCTCCAAGTAAGTTCCTAATATAAGGATTATGAGTGAAAATAACTCTCTCTGGTGAAATATCTACTTGTATAATTAATTGGAAGACTCATTAAATATCTGCATCTGGATCATTTTACCTCTTTGGTTTTGGGGAGTGGGGAAGGGCTATCGTGTTTGAAGTCCTTTTCTTTGTTTTAATGAGCAGTGGATAAATAACCTTAAATCCCCTGGCTTGTATTTATGAACTACTTGAATTATAGTGCTGAATGTCATCTGTTGTTCCTGTCATGTTCCAAACATATCTGCTTTCCTCAGTTATCAGCTTATAAAAAAAGCCATACATGGCATGCTATTACATAATCAAAGTTATCTGACAGATTAAAAAAAGCAAAGTCAGTCCATTTGAAGAGAGTTCTCCTTTTCTGCTTAGAGTCCCTTTATAGTGTGGTGAGTCAGGTGTCAACAACTCTTCTGGCTGTACTGTCTGAAATAAATTGTCAGACCAATCATTCCTACTTGGGTTTTATGTTTGTGAGAATGCTTCATATCTTAGCTAACTTTTTCATTGACTATATCTTTGTTTATTCATGTGTATGTGAAGAACAGTGTTTATTTATGGGGAAAATGATGCTAATACCTTTACAGATTGCTTATGTAAGATAGATATATAGATACCAGAATACCCAAATAGGCTCTGGAAAACGTACTGTTCCCTGCAGAATGACAAGTAAAGAAGCTTATTAAACCTGTTCATTGATCAATAGAATCTCACAAGTCCACCATATTTTTGTGATTCTTAGGCTTAAATCCGGAACTGGTAATGTCCAATGTCGTTCTTTTTTTTTCCTTCTAACCTTCTGAAGTCTAAGGCCTGTCAGCCACTTTTGAGGTAGTCTGACATGCCATTTTTAAATATTTTACTTATCTTAAAATCATTTATCCCAAAGTGCTACAAATTATTATCCAGCATAAACTCAGCAACAATAAGCTGAGACCGTTTAAAATGTAATTTTTCTATTTTTTGTTTAAATCAACTTTAAGCATACACTTTTGGTCAGTGTAACTCCCTTTTATGTCTATGAAAGACTTTTAACAGTCTGTCAGGAATTAGATTGATTATAGTAATGTTGCTGGATGTCTTGATATCCCACATCCGAACTCTAGAGCAGAATTTCTGCAGTGCAGTGTTTTCACTTCAGCTGTGCTGATGGGATTGTGCAACAGATCTGGCTTCTTCAGCCACTGAAGCATTCCCATCTATGGGGGATGCATCCAAAGAAGTTGGGTTCTCACAAAACTTGGAAATCCTGCTGATAATAAAGTGACATGCCGGAAGTATTTCCAGAATCAGGATTGGGAATTCATGTGAAAGTTCCAAAATAAATGATAAACTTTATCATAAGTACACACTATCATTTCACAGTATGATTTTTATTTTGAAGAAACAGGTTATGTATAAAACAATGAACCATGTACCCAAAACACACAGACAAGAAAAATATTATGCAAGCATGTTCATTTTAAAATTAATCTAATTTATTTTTGTTTTAAATACATAAAATTCTTCAAAAACACCTTGTATAGAAATATCTAAAACATTGTTTTTAGTTTTGTTTTCTAAGCTCCAAAGAGAGTTTCTCTTCACGGTAATAAGCAGAGCTACCTTGCGGCTGTTCTCTCCAGCCGCCCAAACCACAGAAGGAAATCAGCTGCTCTGCCATCTGATTCCTGTGTTTTAAAATACACTTTATAAAGCTGAAGTTCTGTAAAGCTGACCTCTGTCTGCATAAACTTAAAAATTATTTAAACTTTGCTGCTGAAAGGAATAAAGCATCTTAGCAACACTTTACTTCACAGACCGAACAAGTTATATTTTATTATGAAAAACCCTGTACTTACATGAAAGGGCTCATATTCAGTCATTTGGTGACCAGTTATTATAACTTCATGATTGTGAAGTTTCTCTTTTCATTCATGCTCTCTCAGATTTTGTAGCCATAATGGTTGGCTTATTATGAAACCGTTTGTATGTCCAAATACCTGCCTTACTACTGGATCTGGACCCTTAAACATCCAAAGCCTTGATTAGTCAATTGAAAGTATAATGACAAACCAACATTAATGTGCATATGCTTCTTATGATTTTGTTTGGGTTTCCCATATAGTTCAGGGATCTGACAGTATGAAGCTCCTGTCAATCATTATAATGAAGTAACATGGGAATTCTGTGGCCAAATGTGAACAATTGGAAAAAAAACTAGCACCTGCTTTATAATACATTGATTATTGCTGTTTTGCCAGTAAATAAATGATGAAATTAAATAAACAAGTATCACTACCATATACACGTTTGCACAAGAATATAAAATTTCTTTATTTTTTAATTTGGCATTGGATTGGCGCTTTTTTCTTTTCAGTAGCCGCAGCAGTTTGATGGAATCGTGTCACTCCACTGGGAGAAGCTGAGGGGTTGCAGCCTTATTAATTTTGCCTATTTATGAAGTTAGTATTGACTATCAGCAGTCCATGTTGTGATTATAAAGAGCATTTGGCTACACTCTTGCTGCACTTTCATGCAGGTATTATTCTAGTAAAACTACATATCTGGGTCAATGAAAAATATAATTTTGCAAAAAACACATGGTAGGTATTATGGTGACATTTGGTTTTTTTGGTACGTGGCTGTAGGGGGTCTTCTTAATACCATTATTTCCATTATATTTTGGACTGACATGGCTAACTGCAAACTCTCAGTCAATACATTTCTCCATTTGTCATGGAGGGGATTTGGCAAATGCAACCTTCTAAGGTCAAATTACATTATATAACATTTGAGAAATTCTCCTGTTACTCATGGTCAGACGAACTATCAACAGGCAATACTGGCCAGAAAAAACTGAATTCTTTTTTACACATTACCCTACATTCCAGTTATAACAGACTTCAAGGGACCTGGCAAAACAGTCCATTATATCCAAAGTTACTGTATGCTCAGAACACAATTACAGGACACCAATTACTCATGCCACATCCAAGCAGACACACTTGTGGTATAGATTACACTGCACAACAATTTTTTTAAAAAAAGTTTTGCTTCCTGAAAGGTTTTTGCTGATTGAGACAGGTACCTGGTGGGTATGCACAAGTATAGTTTTGGTTTTGCTGCATCAGGTAGGAACTCTGAGAAATAGACAGTTAACTGTTTACCGGCAATAACATATTTAATCACGTTTATGATTCTCATATGCTATTAAGCATAATAATAATAAAACATAATTGGAAATGTTTTGTTTTGATTTTTGTTTGTATTCATTGTTAGGTGCATCACGTTGCAGTGTCCAACAGTAGTCAGTGGAAATTTTCATACCTGGTGACAACAAACACCTTTCCTGCAGTCTCGAACCCAGAAATTCAGCTTTTATTCTCAACAGACCCAAAACTTTGACCAGATTATTTAATTCTGACTGTGTTATGAATTGTGGATCACCTGATGAGGGAGGAGGAGGTAAGGAGCATGTATTGATTATAGTGTGTTGCCACACCCACCACACAACATCAGGGATGAAAACTTGAGTGCAGCCATGTGGCAGGTGATACCTCAGCACCACACTAGTCTGAATGGACAGTATGAGGTTTTTTTCCAGTGGCTGGAGTGCCAATCCTAGTTATTTCCTGTAAATTGGAGGACCTCCTTACAGGGCCTTGTAGATTAACATCATACCCAGGGTGAAACAATTGCAGGTTAAGGGCCTTGCTTAAGGGCACAACAGAGTAGAATCACTCTAGTTCCCTGCATTTGCAATTTCTTCATCAGGTTCGTCTATGGTCCATTCCTCTGGTGGTTTCGGTCTTGGAAGACTGTGGTCATGTGGCATGGATCTCATTGCTGAAGGCAGATTAGGGTATTCAATTGACTACTTGTTTTTGGCAGAGAAACCAGACACATTAGTCAAACAGAAGTAACAGTCCATCACATGGTCTTTCTGTTCTCGCCATATCATTGGGACAGCAAACGGCATTGTCTTTCGAGTGCCTCTGAGCCAGGATCTCAGACAGACAGCACATGTCGCACAAGAAATGTAAGGCGCCCATTCCTTGTCTTGATCACCAGTTTTACAGCTGATGTACAGATGATATGCTTTCTTCACAAGAGCAGTCATTGAGCATCTCTGAGGCGCAAGCGTATATTCGGCACAAATATAGCAGAATATATCACGGCCAACATTGACGAGACATATCGACCAACACCAATCATCCTGCAAATGTCTATAGCATCTAGCTTACTTGTTACATTGCTACTGAGGCAATGCTATATTCTGAAACAATACATACACATTATCAGGTCTATATTAACCCAATGAGCACTTTTATAGCCTGCTAAGGCAGTGTACAGCTGGCTCCGGCCTACCCAGGCATGCCTGGGCTGCAAACTTCTACAGAACAGTTTCCAACCTGGCCTGATTCCATGCCTGGACATTCCCAGACTGTGCATAACATTGTCGATAGGTCTCTTGCAGAAACAAATGGACACAAATATAAGAAAAAAGCATGACAAAAAAATTTCGATGAAACAGTACGTGATGGGCAAATTTGGATGTGATTTTCATGATCAGCAGCCAAAAATCTATAAGGAACACCCAACAAAAATTATTTGTCCGTTATAGACAATATTCCATTATAAGTGAGTCCATTATAATGGGATTTTAATGTATAACCAAAGCAAACACAAAATAGAGAAAATAATTAGTACAAACACAAGTAAATATAAATAGTGGTGCAAGCCAAGCCAAACAACAGAAAGCCAACCGAAGTGCCGCTGGCAAATTTTAGATCAAGTCTTGATCAAGCACAAAGAATCAAATGAGACTTAGTCTCAGTGGCTGGATCATTCTATGACCATTATGGTGTGATGCCTGTTAGTGCTTTAAAATGTTGCAGAATTCCTGAAATTCCTTCCTGGAAGAATTATTCTCATACAGGGGCTCCACCAGGCTCCCACATACCAGTGACACAGCGTCATTCCAGACATTTTTCCCATAATTATCTCCGTATTTCTTCCGTTAGACCAGGGGTATGCGGGTTTTTGGAATACCCTTTAGGTCAGCTGTTCACACCCAGGTGTGAGGACTCTTCAACTAATCAGTCCTCTAATTAGTGATCTAATTAGGGAGTCACAGCGAAAACCTGCACACACACTGGCCCTTTGTGGATAAGATTGGCTACCCCTGTGTTAGACTGTTTCTTGGTCATTTTTAAGGACAAGGATAAACATATACATATAAGAACTATACAAACGAGAGGAGGCCATTCGGCCCATCAAGCTCGCTTGGGGAGAACTTAACTAATAGCTCAGAGTTGTTAAAATCTTATCTAACTCTGATTTAAAGGAACCCAAGGATTCAGCTTGCACTACATTATCAGGAAGACTATTCCATACTCTGACTACGTGCTGTGTAAAGAAGTGCTTCCTTAAATCCAGTTTGAAATGTTCTCCCGCTAATTTCCACCTATGGCCACGAGTTTGTGTATTTGAACTAATGCTGAAGTAACTATTTGGTTGAACAGCATCCAAACCTGTTAGAATCTTATATACCTGGATCATGTCCCCCCTCAGTCTCCTTTGCTTGAGACTGAACAGATTTAGCTCAAGTAACCTTACATACATACATACATGCATGCATACATACATACATGCATTCATACATACATACATGCATTCATACATACACACACTACCTGTCATGCCCTGCTCGTCCGCTCTTCCCGTGTACCACGCCCCCTGATCTACCTCATGTGGAATCTCTGTGTTTACCAGCTGTTTCTTCTTGTTGTGATTAGTTCCATGTATTTAAGTCTGCATTAGGTATGTTTTCCCCAGGCCGGACATTAATGTTACAGTGTGTTTTGAGTGTGTCAGCCCGATATAAATGCAATTTATGTGTTTGGACGGCTCCCTTCATCTGCTTCCCTGTTCCGGACGTGACACTACCAGTCTAAAGGTTATGCATACACTGATAATTTTTACATTTGCATGTTACTCACTTAACATTTACTAAAAATACACTCAATGTTCTTTGCTAACAAATAAACTTACAGCATGTTCACCATTTGAATACCTTTATTAGCAAGAAAATGGCTTATCTTTGATTCATTAGTAACCTCCTCTAGCAGTTGTAACAGCAGAGACAATTTGAGGCAGTCTTTCTACAAGGTACATTAAATACTGCTCTGTTGTATGGGATGAAACAGTTAACCAGACCATTTAAAGTTAAAGAACAGCCTGGAATTCGACTATGCCATCACCACACAACCAGTTAATAGGATGTGAGACATTGTTACATACTCTTTTCGTGTTATAAAGGAAATTTGTTCTATTTGACTTACATTTTCATTTATAATTCACACAACGTTCCAGTGCTTAACAAGAATAAAAAATCAGTAGTTTATTAAATAAATGGAAAAGCGGTAAAAATTTGTGGTGTGCTAAAACTTCTGACTGGTATTGTATTGTACACATATGTTGCTCATGTATAAGAACTTTTTAGTGTCAGTGAATTGCGGAGAACAACAAACAATGAAATTATGATGACGTTCCCTAATATCAAGCCCCAGACAGGCAAATCAGTAAGGGGTACTTGTCACAAACAACAACAAATAACAATAGTAATTGATGATGACAAATAAGGTGCGGTAATGAACAGCATAGTAAGCAGTAATGAGAAATGCCAGTGGTATGTTACACAAGAGAGTCAATGTTATGTGTGTATGTGAGTGTATATGGTTAAGCATATGACTATATATAACATGTGTGTACCTGCCATTGGAGGGAGGGTTAGATGTTTAACAGCACTTCTTAGAAAGAAGCCTATAACGCCTTCCAGAGGGGACCACCTTAAAAAGATATAGAAAGAGATCCTCAACTGTTGGCAGTTGCTTGACGAAAATGTTTTGGACCATCTTAGTAACCTGCCACAGAGCTTTCAGATCTCTCATGCAGCTGGCGTACCACACTGTACTGTAATATGTCAGGCATAAGTTGATGAAAAGCTCCTGAGGCAGCGTCGTTCTCTTTAGCCAGCCCAGATAATAGAGGTGTTGGTGTGCCTTCCCAATGACAGAGGTGTGTGTTGCCCAAGAATGTTGAGGAGCAGTGGACTAATGTCAGGTCTCGTCTTCTTCCTGAAGTCTTTGTGGTGTTAAGGATGAGATTGATGGTGGAGTACCAGTCTGTCAGGTGTCACACCTGGTCCCTGTATGTAGGGTCATCGTTATTTCTAATCAACCCATTGAGTGTCATATCATTCACATAATATGGTGTTAGTTGTGTAGGCAAGTAGACAGTCATAGATGAAAAGGGCAATATAGGGCTCCACGCACATCCCAACACAACACATACATGTTCAGCTTTTTAAGGGAAAAAAATATTTTTTATTTCATTTTCTTAATAATAAACTTGAGATCCCATCCCATCCAGAGTGAGCCCTTGCCTTGTGCCCTGTGCTGCTGGGGAATGACTGCAGGCCTGTTTTTACAAAATAGTGTAACATGTTGTGTGATAATCTCTAGCTATTTTCATGCTCTTTGTTAATGTCTCCTGTTCCTCACATGTGTCCTGTGTAATAGTACAGATGTGGCTGTACCGTGTTTCTATAAAGCATGTAAGACTTTACTGTTCACATCCACCCTCTTATTCAGCTCTTTGGTCCAGCTGGCTCTGTATGTAGGACTGAGCTGATCGGTGCTGCTGTCGATTATCAAGGTGTTTTTACTTCAGTCAGAACAGATTCACTGTTTTGTTCTTCAGGTTTAAACCCTAAGGAGTAGGTTAAGTCCAGCCTTGGCTTCCAAGCTGACGTTTTTCTACATATGTGCTTGTGTATCATGGACAGTAAGAGGGGGCAGGCAAGGAGAGAATTTCTCTTTGGTGATCAATAGAGTGTTATTATTATAACGTCTAAAACGTATGATGGTCTGTCGATAAATCAATAACAATATGAATGAAGTCAATGTTTATCTAAAGAAATCAGAATTACAGTATATGTTATTTAACAACCTGAACACAACAGGAAACGTTAGCAGTAGCATATGATGCTCTGCTGCCTTCAGTGAAAGTCCTGACATAATGTCTTTTAACATTTGCTTTCATAGCGCTGTTCTACATTAAACATTTTGAAACGAAGCAGCCGAACTCGTGCCAGCGGTACGAAACGCGTCGAAGTTTCCCGACAAGACGCTGGAAAAGCCAGGGGCCGGACCGAGTGTAGGGGGCGTGGCCAGAGACAGCCTGCTGACTGTTCCAAATCATGGGTGCATGTTACAAGTCCGGAACATATTTTAACTTAGTACTAACTTAGCATCATATTTGATCTGATTCGACTGAATATCCCAGGTTTCCATCTCTCATGCATCTGGTGTGACGTGTTTTCAGACTCTCAGGCTGGCGCAAAGAAATCTTACGGGAATTGAACGTCTCACTCCGGTCAGCTGAGCAAAGTTGGTAACCTTGGTATTGTGTGTAGGAGATTCGGTATAACTATAATTTCGTTCTCCATTTACATGCCCGTAGTGTCTTTAAGTGTTATGTAGTTTTGCCTGAAACGCAAAAATAAAACAAAGCAATTAAAGCCGATCAGTGGCTCAAATTCTGCTGTAGCGATTGAAGAACTTTTGTCGGAAGTTGGATTCGAACCCACGCCTTACTTGGGAGAACAGAATACCCCTTACTTCGAAAGGCCATTTTCGCTGCGCAGGAGGGTTGAGACCGCTCGGCCATGGGGCAGTTTCCAGTTGAACCCTAAGGAGTAGGTTAAGTCCATCCTTGGCTTCCAAGCTGACGTTTTTCTACATATGTGCTTGTGTATCATGGACAGTAAGAGGGGGCAGGCAAGGAGAGAATTTCTCTCTTTGGGGATCAATAGAGTGTTGTTATTATAACGTCTAAAACGTATGATGGTCTGTCGATAAATCAATAACAATATCAATGAAGTCAATGTTTAAAGAAATCAGAATTCAGGAAAAGCCAGGGGCCGGACCGAGTGTAGGGGGCGTGGCCAGAGACAGCCTGCTGACTGTTCCAAATCATGGGTGCATGTTACAAGTCCGGAACATATTTTAACTTAGTACTAACTTAGCATCATATTTGATCTGATTCGACTGAATATCCCAGGTTTCCATCTCTCATGCATCTGGTGTGACGTGTTTGTCAGACTCTCAGGCTGGCGCAAAGAAATCTTACGGGAATTGAACGTCTCACTCCGGTCAGCTGAGCAAAGTTGGTAACTTTGGTATTGTGTGTAGGAGATTCGGTATAACTATAATTTCGTTCTCCATTTACATGCCCGTAGTGTCTTTAAGTGTTATGTAGTTTTGCCTGAAACGCAAAAATAAAACAAATCAATTAAAGCCGATCAGTGGCTCAAATTCTGCTGTAGCGATTGAAGAACTTTTGTCGGAAGTTGGATTCGAACCCACGCCTTACTTGGGAGAACAGAATACCCCTTACTTCGAAAGGCCATTTTCGCTGCGCAGGAGGGTTGAGACCGCTCGGCCATGGGGCAGTTTCCAGTCGAACCCTAAGGAGTAGGTTAAGTCCATCCTTGGCTTCCAAGCTGACGTTTTTCTACATATGTGCTTGTGTATCACGGACAGTAAGAGGGGGCAGGCAAGGAGAGAATTTCTCTCTTTGGGGATCAATAGAGTGTTGTTATTATAACGTCTAAAACGTATGATGGTCTGTCGATAAATCAATAACAATATCAATGAAGTCAATGTTTAAAGAAATCAGAATTCAGGAAAAGCCAGGGGCCGGACCGAGTGTAGGGGGCGTGGCCAGAGACAGCCTGCTGACTGTTCCAAATCATGGGTGCATGTTACAAGTCCGGAACATATTTTAACTTAGTACTAACTTAGCATCATATTTGATCTGATTCGACTGAATATCCCAGGTTTCCATCTCTCATGCATCTGGTGTGACGTGTTTGTCAGACTCTCAGGCTGGCGCAAAGAAATCTTAGGGGAATTGAACGTCTCACTCCGGTCAGCTGAGCAAAGTTGGTAACCTTGGTATTGTGTGTAGGAGATTCGGTATAACTATAATTTCGTTCTCCATTTACATGCCCGTAGTGTCTTTAAGTGTTATGTAGTTTTGCCTGAAACGCAAAAATAAAACAAAGCAATTAAAGCCGATCAGTGGCTCAAATTCTGCTGTAGCGATTGAAGAACTTTTGTCGGAAGTTGGATTCGAACCCACGCCTTACTTGGGAGAACAGAATACCCCTTACTTCGAAAGGCCATTTTCGCTGCGCAGGAGGGTTGAGACCGCTCGGCCATGGGGCAGTTTCCAGTCGAACCCTAAGGAGTAGGTTAAGTCCATCCTTGGCTTCCAAGCTGACGTTTTTCTACATATGTGCTTGTGTATCACGGACAGTAAGAGGGGGCAGGCAAGGAGAGAATTTCTCTCTTTGGGGATCAATAGAGTGTTGTTATTATAACGTCTAAAACGTATGATGGTCTGTCGATAAATCAATAACAATATCAATGAAGTCAATGTTTAAAGAAATGAGAATTCAGGAAAAGCCAGGGGCCGGACCGAGTGTAGGGGGCGTGGCCAGAGACAGCCTGCTGACTGTTCCAAATCATGGGTGCATGTTACAAGTCCGGAACATATTTTAACTTAGTACTAACTTAGCATCATATTTGATCTGATTCGACTGAATATCCCAGGTTTCCATCTCTCATGCATCTGGTGTGACGTGTTTGTCAGACTCTCAGGCTGGCGCAAAGAAATCTTACGGGAATTGAACGTCTCACTCCGGTCAGCTGAGCAAAGTTGGTAACCTTGGTATTGTGTGTAGGAGATTCGGTATAACTATAATTTCGTTCTCCATTTACATGCCCGTAGTGTCTTTAAGTGTTATGTAGTTTTGCCTGAAACGCAAAAATAAAACAAAGCAATTAAAGCCGATCAGTGGCTCAAATTCTGCTGTAGCGATTGAAGAACTTTTGTCGGAAGTTGGATTCGAACCCACGCCTTACTTGGGAGAACAGAATACCCCTTACTTCGAAAGGCCATTTTCGCTGCGCAGGAGGGTTGAGACCGCTCGGCCATGGGGCAGTTTCCAGTCGAACCCTAAGGAGTAGGTTAAGTCCATCCTTGGCTTCCAAGCTGACGTTTTTCTACATATGTGCTTGTGTATCATGGACAGTAAGAGGGGGCAGGCAAGGAGAGAATTTCTCTCTTTGGGGATCAATAGAGTGTTGTTATTATAACGTCTAAAACGTATGATGGTCTGTCGATAAATCAATAACAATATCAATGAAGTCAATGTTTAAAGAAATCAGAATTCAGGAAAAGCCAGGGGCCGGACCGAGTGTAGGGGGCGTGGCCAGAGACAGCCTGCTGACTGTTCCAAATCATGGGTGCATGTTACAAGTCCGGAACATATTTTAACTTAGTACTAACTTAGCATCATATTTGATCTGATTCGACTGAATATCCCAGGTTTCCATCTCTCATGCATCTGGTGTGACGTGTTTGTCAGACTCTCAGGCTGGCGCAAAGAAATCTTACGGGAATTGAACGTCTCACTCCGGTCAGCTGAGCAAAGTTGGTAACCTTGGTATTGTGTGTAGGAGATTCGGTATAACTATAATTTCGTTCTCCATTTACATGCCCGTAGTGTCTTTAAGTGTTATGTAGTTTTGCCTGAAACGCAAAAATAAAACAAAGCAATTAAAGCCGATCAGTGGCTCAAATTCTGCTGTAGCGATTGAAGAACTTTTGTCGGAAGTTGGATTCGAACCCACGCCTTACTTGGGAGAACAGAATACCCCTTACTTCGAAAGGCCATTTTCGCTGCGCAGGAGGGTTGAGACCGCTCGGCCATGGGGCAGTTTCCAGTCGAACCCTAAGGAGTAGGTTAAGTCCATCCTTGGCTTCCAAGCTGATGTTTTTCTGCATATGTGCTTGTGTATCATGGACAGTAAGAGGGGGCAGGCAAGGAGAGAATTTCTCTCTTTGGGGATCAATAGAGTGTTGTTATTATAACGTCTAAAACGTATGATGGTCTGTCGATAAATCAATAACAATATCAATGAAGTCAATGTTTAAAGAAATGAGAATTCAGGAAAAGCCAGGGGCCGGACCGAGTGTAGGGGGCGTGGCCAGAGACAGCCTGCTGACTGTTCCAAATCATGGGTGCATGTTACAAGTCCGGAACATATTTTAACTTAGTACTAACTTAGCATCATATTTGATCTGATTCGACTGAATATCCCAGGTTTCCATCTCTCATGGATCTGGTGTGACGTGTTTTCAGACTCTCAGGCTGGCGCAAAGAAATCTTAGGGGAATTGAACGTCTCACTCCGGTCAGCTGAGCAAAGTTGGTAACCTTGGTATTGTGTGTAGGAGATTCGGTATAACTATAATTTCGTTCTCCATTTACATGCCCGTAGTGTCTTTAAGTGTTATGTAGTTTTGCCTGAAACGCAAAAATAAAACAAAGCAATTAAAGCCGATCAGTGGCTCAAATTCTGCTGTAGCGATTGAAGAACTTTTGTCGGAAGTTGGATTCGAACCCACGCCTTACTTGGGAGAACAGAATACCCCTTACTTCGAAAGGCCATTTTCGCTGCGCAGGAGGGTTGAGACCGCTCGGCCATGGGGCAGTTTCCAGTTGAACCCTAAGGAGTAGGTTAAGTCCATCCTTGGCTTCCAAGCTGACGTTTTTCTACATATGTGCTTGTGTATCATGGACAGTAAGAGGGGGCAGGCAAGGAGAGAATTTCTCTCTTTGGGGATCAATAGAGTGTTGTTATTATAACGTCTAAAACGTATGATGGTCTGTCGATAAATCAATAACAATATCAATGAAGTCAATGTTTAAAGAAATGAGAATTCAGGAAAAGCCAGGGGCCGGACCGAGTGTAGGGGGCGTGGCCAGAGACAGCCTGCTGACTGTTCCAAATCATGGGTGCATGTTACAAGTCCGGAACATATTTTAACTTAGTACTAACTTAGCATCATATTTGATCTGATTCGACTGAATATCCCAGGTTTCCATCTCTCATGCATCTGGTGTGACGTGTTTGTCAGACTCTCAGGCTGGCGCAAAGAAATCTTACGGGAATTGAACGTCTCACTCCGGTCAGCTGAGCAAAGTTGGTAACCTTGGTATTGTGTGTAGGAGATTCGGTATAACTATAATTTCGTTCTCCATTTACATGCCCGTAGTGTCTTTAAGTGTTATGTAGTTTTGCCTGAAACGCAAAAATAAAACAAAGCAATTAAAGCCGATCAGTGGCTCAAATTCTGCTGTAGCGATTGAAGAACTTTTGTCGGAAGTTGGATTCGAACCCACGCCTTACTTGGGAGAACAGAATACCCCTTACTTTGAAAGGCCATTTTCGCTGCGCAGGAGGGTTGAGACCGCTCGGCCATGGGGCAATTTCCAGTTGAACCCTAAGGAGTAGGTTAAGTCCATCCTTGGCTTCCAAGCTGACGTTTTTCTACATATGTGCTTGTGTATCATGGACAGTAAGAGGGGGCAGGCAAGGAGAGAATTTCTCTCTTTGGGGATCAATAGAGTGTTGTTATTATAACGTCTAAAACGTATGATGGTCTGTCGATAAATCAATAACAATATCAATGAAGTCAATGTTTAAAGAAATCAGAATTCAGGAAAAGCCAGGGGCCGGACCGAGTGTAGGGGGCGTGGCCAGAGACAGCCTGCTGACTGTTCCAAATCATGGGTGCATGTTACAAGTCCGGAACATATTTTAACTTAGTACTAACTTAGCATCATATTTGATCTGATTCGACTGAATATCCCAGGTTTCCATAAACATTTTTAAAATCCCTATAATTCCGAAGATTTCTCTATGAGTAGAAATCTCATCTAGGAAAAGGAGGCACCACTAGAGAGCAGCTGCATCCCTGCCAAGAAAATTAGCAGAAGAAGCAGTGGTGCATGTAAAATCTCACAGCTGGAACAGAGGACCACAAGGTCAGCAGAAGTGAAGCTGAAGGCGGATTGGTGTTTAATTAGATCTTCTCCTCCAGTATCTTGTGTGCCTTCCAAAGTCCTCTTGCTGATTTGCAGTTTGTATATGTCTCACACATCAGTTGTGGATTCCTAGAAATTTATAAACATTATAAGGATGAAGTGTGATTTTTAACATAAAACTGGGAATATTGAATGTGTAAATCATGAATCTTTGTGATGTTATGTCATATATTTATATCACATAATCATGGGTGTGTGAATCTGCAAAATTGTGATTGATAAAAATATCTGATGAAAAAAATGAACAAATCTTAAATGGGCTAACTCACTGTCACCTTCTGCATGCTGTATTGTGAGATTTCTGTGTCTTGTGTCACTTCAAAAAAAATCACCAGAGCTCTTATTTTATTTAGTTAAACCTCATTGCGGTCTTATTGTGATGCCAAAATTATACTTATATATACAATTGGCAAAGTAAAATTAACAGTAGAACTGGACTATTCCAGGGGTGATGAAACTGATCCATGGAGAGTTGCAGTGGGTGCAGGTTGACCGGACTGCAAAAGAAGACGCCTCGCTTGACCGAGGAAGAATACCTTGAGTTAATCGACACGGTGATTTATTAGCTTATGCAGCGCAAGGTAAAAAAAGACCCCGAGGCACTCACTACTGGGTCGAAGGTGATTTTGGAGCAGATCTCCCTGCCCGATAACTTGCAACTTGTGGCTACTGAGAAAGGGAGTGGCAGTGACAATGTTCAGGTGGGTGCACCTGGACTGTGGATTTCCTCTCCCCTCACCGTCCAAGCAGCCCGAACTCTCCATTGCCCCCGCTGCAACGGTTCGGAGAAGAAAACAAAAAGATCACAAACAGGAGGGCGTATCAGAAGCCCTTCTGGGATCTGACACTGATGCCTGACGACCAGTTGAGGACGGAGCAGGCTCCTTTGATAGGAGACGCTGTGGCACCTGAGGTCTCTGCGGCGCCGGCATCCGCTTCCCCCGAGGATCCTGTGCCGGCTTTTCCTGCTCCGCCCCCTGAGGCTCCTGTGCTAGGGGTTCCTGATACGCCCCCCGTGATTCCTGTGCTGCCAGTTCCTGTTCCACCCCCCGTGGTTCCTGTGCTGGCAGTTCCAGCTGCACCCCTCGTTGGTTCCTGTGCTGGCAGTTCCTGCTCCGCCCTCTGAGGTTCCTGCTCTGCTTTCTTCTCCACCCTCCGAGGTTCCTGCTCCAGTCCCTGGCCCTGATCCCCCAGACCCTGCTCCCATGCTAGAGGAGGTCCCAGATCCTCCGGGTTCCAGCTCCTGTGCCCCCGGCTCTTGTGGCCCCAGTCCTTGTCCCTGAGGAGTTCCCAGATCCCCCAGATCCTGCTCCCATGCTCCTGGCTCCCCTGTCCTCGAGAAGGTACTTGATGGCCAGATCACCATCAAGTGACCACCAACAGATCCTGGCCAGGTCCCTGCCTCTCATTCTCCCAGTGGAAATTAGCAGGAGAACATTTTAAAATGAATTTGAGGAAGCACTTCTTTACACAGCGTGTAGTTAGAGTATGGAGTAGTCTTCCTGCTAGTGTAGCACAAGCTCCTTTAAATCAAAGCTAGATAAGATTTTAACAACTCTGAGCTATTAGTTAAGTTCTCCCCTAACAAGCTTGGTGGACCGAATGGCTTGTAAATTTCTTATGTTCAGAAAGGAAGAGGAGACCTGCGCTGGGGTCGGGTCCCACCCGCCTTGCTCCCTGGCTCACCTTTGGTCCACCTGTCTTCTGCTCCACGGTCACCTGCGGTCTCCCTGGCTCCTGCTTGGCAGTCACCTACGGGTCCGCCTGCAGTACCTCGTCAGCCAGCTGCAGTCCCTCCTCCGATGCCTCATCGGTCGTCTGCGCCTTCACCGGCTGTGGCTTCTCCTCTCTCCTTGCTTCCTCTCTTGTCCCCTTCACCTCCCTCCTCTGTCGATCCCTCCACCTTCCTCCTCACCCCCTTTGGTGTCCCCTCCAGCTCCTGCCTCGTGGTCGCCTGCTGCCCCTGCGGCTTCCACCTTTCGCCCACCGAGGTTCCATCCGGCTCCCCGTTTTTCCTGCCCTTTGCCTCCTTGTCTCCTGGTTTTGTGCCCCCTGTGTTTGCTCCCTGTCCCTCTGTGCCTTTGTTCCATTCTGGTCCCTGTCCTCCGTTCATTAGTGTGCCCCCTGGTGTCCCTCCTTTCTTCCCTTCCTTGGTGTTCGGTTCTGTGTTCCCATCCTTGGTGCCCCTGTTCATGTCCGCGTTTGTTGTCTGGGTTCTTGTCTTGTTTGTCCTTTGTGCAGTTGCTGTTCCCTGTGCCCCGTTAATGTTTTTGCTTTTGTTTCCCTAGGTTCCGTCGTGTCCCCAGTTGCGTCTCTTCATTCCTCTTCATTCACGCCTGGAGTGCACGCCTTTGGGGTTGGGGGGTTCTATCATGCTCCACTCGTAAACTCCTTCAGTGTGCCACAGCCCCTCATCTACCTCATGTGGACTGTCTGGCTCATGTACTGCTTCCCTGCTCTGTGCTCGAGCGAATGCAGGACACCCTTCGGCATGATATGCCTGCTTTACTTGGGCTGAGACCGTTCTTTTGTACTTGTACTTGTGACTGTGGTGGATATAAGAACTTTGCTATATCTCATGAGCCTGTACTTCATAATTATGTCTTTATACATAATATATATATATTTAGGTAAGATGTATATTATATTATTATTATATACTTTGATACCCACTCAGTGTTTGATACTCTGTGTGGTTGAGTGGAGGAGTAAGTTACCTACATACTCACATGTAGGAAAGAAAATGTTTAATACACTAGGGATAGTAGGCGTGTGCTGACCATTGTAAGTATTAAAGGGTCAGTTAGCCTAGTTAGCTAACCTTGGGGTTTAGACAGATAAGAGCCCGTCTAGAGTATTGTTTTATTTGTTTCTTTGATTTAGCGCCATCTTCTACTCCTCCACAAAATACTGCTGCTGTGGGTGAAAACCGTTAGTTGGTTTGGCTTGCTAATTGCTTAATTCACACATCTGGTAAATTGGTTCCACACACTCATGTTCGCTTCCCTGCCCTAGACCAGGGAGTGTGTAACACACCCCAGCACTTTCAATCTTTCAATCTATAAATAATTAATAATTAATTGTTAAGAATATCATCTCTGAAAACAATGAAACACAATAGATATGAACAGGTGTACTGACAATAACCATCCGAAACCTTTGAGATCACTGTGAACTGCAGGCATTGACAGAACACCAAAGCCCCACTCTATTTCAGGAGTCAAGAAACAGTAATGGAGTCTTTCAAATGTCTGCAATTCCCTAAAATGGCAAATCACTTGGACAATTCATCAAGAAGGCGAAGACTGAAGAGTTGTATTCTCTCCACATCAAGTTTTTGCTCAAAGGCACTTTATTTGCATAATCTCAAATATAGCTAAAAGAGTTAAAGAAAATAATACTACTAAATCGGTTAAAAAGAAATAACATGTAATTTTTGTAATTTTTATTTGTGTAGTTTCATCATATTTTGCTTCCATATGGTGTAGCCTAGTGAGCTGGATATCAAAGATAAACCAAACTGCGTCTAGGCTAGGTGCTTGATAAAGATGGTCTGTGTCTTTGAAATGCCTGCAGAAACTCAGGATACTGCTCATACAAACATGCAGAGACATGCTGGCTTGAATGTGTCTTATGTGAATTTGGAATATATACCTGAGTGCACATGTGCACTAATAGCATTATTATGTTCAATAATTTAAACATGCCTCCCTCCATTTGTAACTCAGAAACATTTCTGTTCAGATTTTGTCAGAATTGTGGATCTTTTGTGTCAATTTTCCTGGAGTGAATGGATTTCTTTTCAGCTTTGGTTTTCTAATTAGACTGTGTAGTTCTGGGTCATTTTCATCCACCTCCCAGCCATTTATCCTGATCATTGGCAGCACACTCTAGATGGGATGCCAGTTCATTGTAGGGCACAAACATGCACATTATCAAATCAAACACCACTGGCAATTTAGGAATGCGAATTAGCATTAACTAATTGGGAGGAACCTCACACAGCAGGTGGGGAACAAAGTTCACACACAGAATACAGGTGGAGTCCAAACCCTCCCCCCCAGCCACAGAGGTGTGAGGCAACAATGTTACGCAACAAATCATTGTGTACTTCAGTGTTGTGGTTGGTGATGTATTATAATTGAGTAACTATTCACCATCAAACTGTTGCTGTTTCTGATTTAGTTTTTCACATTTTAATAAATTTTCTTTGTCTGCACAATGATAGGGAGCAACACAAGCTGTCAATGCAATGATTGATATCGTCCTGGGATAAATACAAATAATTTAGCTTATTTGCAGAAGGCCTTATTAAGGTGGTAGAATTGAAGAACAGACATTCTGCCAAGAACACACTCAGATCTTCTGTCTTAATTTGAATTTTTTTTGTGAATTTAGTGAATAGTTGTCATTGTTAACACACCACAGCACACAACAATGAAATGTGTTCTCTGTATTTGACCCATGTGTGACAATGTGACATAGCAGGGGGCAGTTAATTCAGCACCCAGGGAGCAGTGCTTGGGGGTGGTACTTTGCTCAGGGTACCTGGTACCTTGGTGGTCTACTTTAGGTGGTATCCAATCAGTATTAGCCACACGTACACTTTACCCAGCAGCAGAGCAAAATATCAGCTGTAAATATTGGCAGTTATAGCTTTTATAATGATTTTCTTTATTCGGTTATGCTTTGGAAAACCTAGATCTGCCACCAGTCATAATAATAAAGCTCACCTTCGACTTAAATTCTATTTCCTAGTAGGACAATTAAATGTATGATGAATGTATGCTAAGGGCCCATAGAGGCTGAATATTGCTGCTGTCCTTTCTAACTGAATCTAGGTGTGTCAGCAAGATAGTTCAAAAGCTGGCAACAACCATGTTTCGGTGTTGCACCTGCATTTAACAGCTGTGTGTTATAGGCATCCGATTGTGAAGTCACCATCCCCCTGCATCATTGTGAATAAGGGGCACATTTGAGATAAACACTACTGGCATGTATTTGTGCTGGGAAAACAGCAGCATTCATTCAGTGTGTATCAGAATGTATTTTCTCAGGGCTTGGTCTCCTAACATTCCATTCTTACTCACGCCCTTCTCATATCTTATCCTGCAGAAACAGGGACACGCCTTATTTAGACAGCTTGGCCATGGTGAACTTACTATTACTTTATGTTCCAGGAAATCCAGGGTAGGTTGTAAACAAACAAACAAATTTATTTTTATATAGCGCATTATCACAACATTACATTGTCTCAAAGCGCTTTACAGCATCCTCACCCAAAGCCCCCAGTGAGTAAGCCATAGGCGACAGTGACAAGGAAAAACTCCCTAGAAGGAAGAAACCATGGGAGGGAACAGACTCAAAGGGGGAGCCCATCCTCCAGGGGCCAGCAGGGATAGTCAAATAGAGAGATGGTTAATGGTTGTATGTGTCCTGCATGTGTTGTGGTTCACGAGGTTCCCCTGAGGAGCTGGTTCTGTGCCTGGCTGCAGGCAGCCCTTTTAATCATGCAGGATTTCTGCCTGGTTGTCAAGGAAATTTTCCAATTATGATTTTCTTCTCTGAGGTCTACGTTACTTACCTACTTCAATTAATACATTTTGTTTGATGTTTTCCTTTCTGTGCTATAAGTGACCTTCAGATAAGGTCTGCTTTTCTATTATCCATCACTTTTTCCCTCTTATTTCATCCATCCATCCATCCATTTTCCAAACCGCTTGTCCTACTGGGCCGCAGGGGGTCCGGAGCCTATCCCGGAAGCAATGGGCACGAGGCAGGGAACAACCCTGGATGGGGGGCCAGCCCATCGCAGGGCACACTCACACACCATGCACTCACACATGCACACCTATGGGCAATTTAGCAACTCCAATTAGCCTCAGCATGTTTTTGGACTGTGGGGGGAAACCGGAGTACCCGGAGGAAACCCCACGACGACATGGGGAGAACATGTAAACTCCGCACACATATGACCCAGGTTGAAACTCGAACCCGGGTCCCAGAGGTGTGAGGCAACAGTGCTAACCACTGCATTCTAGTGTATATAAGGTCTGAATATTTTGTAGATTGTTTTTGTTGTTATTGTTGTTGTTAAAAGTTATTATTTAAAGCTATAATATAATTTTTACTATAGTAATATTTGTTTCACTCAGAATTTTAGCCTTTTACGCACCTTGCCTTGATTGACTTTATTGCAGTGAATATCTCTATTGGTAATATTGTATGGTAATACATAGATATGTAATATCAGCTGCAATATTCAGCCTGTGTAGGCCCTTAGTTGTTTTAGCGCAAGTTTTATTGTCCTACTAAGAAATGAAATTGAAGCTGAAGGTGAGTGTTATTATTTGGACAGGGGGCAAATCTGTGTTTGCCAAAGCATAATTAAATAAAGAAAAGTAACAAATATAAAGGACAGAAATGGGGAGCTGACAAAGTGATTGAGAACAGCAGACGACAGACCCTCTGATATTATTCATCCTTGGCCTCCCCCTGTCCTCTATTGACCTGCTTCTTTATGTCATGCGCTGTCCTTCTCATTGTGGCAAGAAAGTATCTTTGGAGCTCATAATGTGACAGCCTGCTCCTCCTTACGCAGCAGCAACGACACTTGGTTGGTTTCACTGAGTGTATGAAATCTGATATTTTGCTGTGTAATTTGCCTTGAATTTGAGGATGTTGGTCTCCTTGATTTGTTTGTGTTTTGTGAATCAGGCTCCTTGTTTCATTTGTTTCTTAGGATGCCCCCCCCCACCCCCGAAATTTTCATGTGTGAGGAGTAGAGATGTAACGATACACTCAACTCACGATTCGATACGATTCACGATTCTGAGTTCACGATACAATTTTCTCACGATTTTTTAACAGAATGAGCAGCAGACAAATTTATTCAAAAATATTCCTTTATTTATCTTTGTGAACTGTGTCTTCTTAACAGTGCAACTGAAATTGAATAAGATACTGTTTTTAAAAAATCCTAAATCAAAATAAATTAAAAAAATCTTCAAATAAATAAATGGTAACACTTTACGTTAACTGCGCCTTCATGATGTATTCATTAAGTATTCAGAAATCATTCATAAACATCATGCATGTATACCTTTACATCCTAACATCCCTTAACAGCTGTAACATACATTAATAACAAACATTAGAATTGTATAATGATGTAATGTTTGTTATTAATGTATATTAAAGCTGTTAAGGGATGTTACTATGTTAAAGTGTCCTGGTGGAAGATATCCAAAGGTGGGGCTTAGAAGATACTAAGGCTGGTCAGCTCTGGTGGGAAAGGAAACAGTCTGAGGGCTGTTAATTGTACACTATGAATGTTCTATGAATGCATTATGAAGGTGCACTGAATGTTCTATAAATGCATAATGAATACATTATGAAGGTGCACTTAATATAAAGCGTTATCAAATAAACTAAGGCTTGCATGTGCAGCTTTTTAGTGTGGTTTGCCCTTTCAATAATCTTTGCTCTGGCGGTGGTAAATTGAGCTCACTGTGGTGCTGGTGGACATGCTGAAGCATGTTTGTTGTGCTATTTGTGTATGTTATCCATCTTTTACAATGTTTGCATGCAGTTTTTGTCCTGTCTGTGAAGAACTCCTTAAGTAGCGATTCATTTTCCACATCAACCGGTATAAATCATCATACATTTACATCAATTTTTAACCGATTGGCAATTCATCGTTACATGCCTAGTGATGGGGCGGCATGGTAGTGCAGTGGTTAGCACTGTTGCCTCACACCTCTAGGACCCGGGTTCGAGTCTCAGCCTGGGGGGTCCGAGTCTCAGCCTGGGTCACATGTGTGCGAAGTTTGCATGTTCTCCCCATGTCGTCGTGTGGTTTCCTCCGGGTGCTCCGGTTTCCCCCCACAGTCCAAAAACATGCTGAGGCTAATTGGAGTTGCTAAATTGCCCATAGGTGTGCATGTGAGAGTGAATGGTGTGTGAGTGTGCCCTGCGATGGGCTGGCCCCCCATCCTGGGTTGTTCCCTGCCTCGTGCCCATTGTTTCCGGGATAGGCTCCAGCCCCCCCGCGACCCAGTAGGATAAGCGGTTTGGAAAATGGATGGATGCCTAGTGAGGAGTGTCCGGCCTTACCAGGTCAGGTGTACAGGATCATAACTAGGCCAGATTCTGGATGCACAGCTCAGTCTCAACACGCTGCCCGAAGAGGCCTGGGCTGTATTGTGGACAGTATCAAATGGTATAACAGAGATGCAATCAGCTCCACTCTACAGGCTGAAGGTGCAGCTGCCTTGAAATTTAGGTCCTTTTAGATAGGAATGCATGTTGTTTGCTGTGCAGTCAATTCTGTTTTCTGTGCATGCTTTCCTTTTAGGTAAGATACTGCAAAGGTCTTTAATTCGGATTAACTGGACATGGAAAGAAGACTACAAATGTGAATTGCACAGATCAATCTCCTGGTAAAGACACTCATGTAATGCCTCTGCCAAGTTTGAAAAAGATCCTATGGTTTTGCGTTATCGTCCTAACAAGAAAGCAGCAGTAGACTTGTCCCAAAAACATATGTATTCAATACAAATAAATGGCACCTACAATTATAACAGGTGCTTAATACCTACCTAGGTTAATCAACAGCATCACCCCTCCCCCTACCTCATCCCACCCCAGATGCGACAAATAGCAAAGTAATTAAATAATAATAATAAAAAAATTACTAATACAGCAACAAATTTAGCTCATCTGGTCTCATATACCAATATATGGCTCATCTTTTAATGTTAGTATGCCCTGGGGGGGTTGGGCAGCCAGTTGACCTTGGACCGCCAGAGGTTTTTTTCGGCTCACTTGAGAGTTTTGAGTTCCTCTCCTCCATTGACAGTTGACTTTCTATATTTCATTTCTTTCCTTTTTCCCATTCTGTATTATTCTCGCTAATGATGCTAAATGTATCACAACATATCCATGTAAAGCACCTTGGGACGAATCTGTTGTGAAAGGAGCTATATAATATATAATAATATATAATATATATTACCACTGTTGTTTTATTACTAAAATATTTTTGTTATTTTTTTACCTCATTTCTTTTTGTTCACTGGTGCAATTTTAGATATGCCTCATTCCTGGCATAGTAAGAACAGAATTTGTAAAAAAGCACACAGTTTGCACAACGGAAGCACATCAACAAGTGTGTGTTACAAGTGGAGGAGGTAGAGTGACTTTTAATGATCTGTAATGTAGAATACCTCAGCCAGACAAGTAGGGCAAGTAATTTATTCTTGTATGTAAATTATCCTAAGAAATTGTGTTTATTATTTCTAAACATGTCAGAGCAGGAGAGTCTGAAAGTGTCACATTTACACAGCAGGAGCAGAGCTGCAAGGGCATATTGGAAGCAGAGCTATCCAATCATTAATTGAATTAAGTTGAATTTGGATGAACTGGTGCTGGTGGTGGTGCTGAATTCTGATTAATTTAAAAGCAGAGAAACACAAGAGTTGTGCTGGAAGAGCTGCACTGTCCTTTATTTCTGAAAGCGACAGCAGTATGTCTCCTTTGTGGCAGCACAAGGCTCAAGGTTTGGATGCCTCACCTTTACAGTGAGCACACATACACTATGGGAAATTCATAGGTCCCGTTTAGCCTAAGTGTGTGTGTCTGTGGAGGGAAAGCTGCACCATGTTGGGAGGACATGCGCACTGCACACACACAGCAGAGGCATGAACTCCCAGTCTTGAAGGTGGGATGCCACAGTGTTACAAACTGAGCCATCAACAAAAGCCTAGTGTCGGTAACTGTATAAGTTTGTTCTGGGTTTGCTCTGCATTCCAGTGATTATTGTTAATATAATGAGACAATGTCACTTATGAAGGGAGAAGCATGATCCAGATGCAGCTGTCAACTGGACAGTAACAGGCTATATTCCAAAATACACTAGACATCCATAACAACGAGAATGACTGAGCTGGGGAAGGCACACATATACACTGAACAGAGACAGGTGGGGATGGTTAAGACATGAGGGCTGGGAAGAATGTGATTACAGGATGACCAGCGACCTCTGCTGGACAAATGGGGATTAGACACCAGTGGATCATGGCAGGTATGCACCTTTTCATTTATAAATCGGCAGAAAAATCAGCAGACAGATTAGGAGAAATGTTGGAAAACTACCAGTTCTCACAAACTTCTTAATTTTGTCCCCTGAACTAGATCCAACCCAGGGGTAACTGAGTACTGCAGTAGCACACAGTCACAGAAGGACTCAGAAAATGAGGTACTATTAGCAGGGAGCTGTAAAACCAGGTGCACAAAGACCACATAACAAACAAGAACGGCTTAATGAGGAGACGCAACCAGGCGTGCATGAAAGTGATGGAACATTTAATACAAGGCATTAATGGTTACTGATTTATTTTGTCAAGGCACATCAACATGATTTGTTTTCCAGTGGAGCAAATGACCAGGTATGGCTTGATTGTAGCACTAGAAGGATCTAACCAAAAGTCTCCTGCATTGCCTTCATTCGCTTTATGCTGTTATTCTTTTCGCTCTCTACAAATCTGGTAGGAATATATTTGTGATGTTTCCTTATAAAAGGATAAGAAGTCAAAATCTCCTTATCCAAAGGGTACTAAGAACATAGACTCCATCAATAATAAATATCTCAGTTCTTCCAACATCCAAAGCTTCTTATCATCATTCATCATCAAGATGAATTAAATGATTGGGGACTTCAGAAGAAATTAGTTGAGCATAAACCCCTGTAAATCAGTCCTCCTGCTGCAGCAGGTGAGAGCATTACAGTTCTGGGTATGCACCCTGCTGAAGATCTCTCCTGGGGCCAGTATTCTACTTGATGAAAAAGATCCTGCAGTGCTTGAGACAGGTGAGAATGCCATCTCCCATCCTGTTCACCTTACAGAGGCCAACAGTTCCTACAAACTGTACCACAACCTGTTTTGGGTCTTGCCTCAGACCACTAGTCCCTCCAGTGGATCATTGAAACAGCAGAGAAAATTGTCAGGACTACTCTGCTTTCTCTGCTAGACATTTACAATGGCCACTGTATGCAGAAGCCAGTGGCATCACCAAAGACCCATTGTAACTCTCTCATGACGTCTTTGCTTCACTGCCACCTGCTGGAAGGTTCTGCAGCCTCAAAGCCAGAATAGTGAAGTTTAAAACAATTTTTTCCCCACAGAATATTTGATTAATGAATAGTGTGCTAGTCTGGATCTGTTGAAAGGTCTGATAGCATTGGACTCTGTACAGTCACCCTTCCAGTTATGCAAATTTCGCATTTACGGCTTTGATTATTTGCGAGTTGGTCATGAAAAATTTAATGTAAATATTTTTGAATGACACGAAAGCCAGAAATATATAAATAATACCGAAAATGAATGATTAGTAATATGTAGTGATATGTACTATATCTTTAATATTATTATTAGACATCATTGTTATTTTTGTCTAAAAAGAGAAAAAGCTGGATCCACACATCTTGACTTGGGTACACTGCACATCTGTGTCTCGGCAACCAGCCTCACTCATGTTAGCTGTCTTGACTGTGGAATCTCATGTTTCTTACAGTATCTTTAAGCCATTAGCTTAGAATTGTGTTTTAGAATTATAAGATGCGATGGGCTGGCCTCCCATCATGGGTTGTTCCCTGCCTTGTGAAAATTGCTTCCGGGATAGGCTCCGGACCCCCCGCGACCCAATAGGATAAGCGGTTTGGAAAATGGATGGATGGATGTATTACTTATTATTTTCATTTGCACTATGGCCAATGACGACAATATTTCATCTCAGTGTGAGACTCCATGCATCATATAACTAAAGCTGTCAGCATAAGATACTTTGGCTTTGTTTATAGGAGAGAAGGAATACATGTCATCAATCATCTGTCTTGCTATGATTAAAAACTATATAACAGCCATGTGCCTTGCAAGGTAATACTGAGAAATGCTGCTGTGTGCAAGATCATGGCTTACATAATATATGCATTCAACTGTATATCCTCAAAGTGTTTTTATTGCTTGTAATGTCAGGCTGAAATCCAGCCGTGCTGATTTGCATTGGATACTTGGGCTCTAGGTGGTAAAAGGTGATATACAGATTCAGCTGGGCTGGTATTAAAGACTAGTGGTTCAGTTCCAAGCTGGGACTCTGCTGAAATGCTCCAGATATGTGTGAATGGTTAGAAAGTAAGCCACTCACAAATTGAACATACAGATGGAGGTGGATAGTGTCTGCCTTGTTGAATGAGTTTGAATGAATTGAATTATCTTATGTTACTTGACTAATTGTTGCAGTTAATTTGAGGTTCTAGCTTATGACTGTGCTCCTTTGTCCTGTACACGGTATGTCCACACAAGCTAAACATAGCTGGAGCTGCTGTGGCACTGTCAGCTGTAAGATTCTGCATGAAACACACCAACAGCCAAAAACAATGGAGAATTTTGTTACGTGGAATCCATTAATGCTTCCCTATGCTTTCTGAGATCTGTCCATTTCTCTTCATGGTCCTTTAGTCCAAATTGTGCCAGTTTTTGAAAGGTTGAATGTGATTTAAGGCAACTTGTGAAGCAGGAATTGCTTCATCCATTTCAATTTTAATATTGATGCCATATATTATAATATGTTGTAATCAAAATGGTTGAATTACTTCTGTTTAAATACATGATTATAGCTGGATAGATTTCTGTGTAGAGTCTGTCTTTCCTTATTTTGCTGAATAGAGGTTGTACTCCATCCTGAGTTTGGACATTCATCAAACAAGTCTTCTCTAGTTAGCTATTGATCTGAGCCACGTGAATATGGGCCTTCCAGATTAAAAAACCCCACAGGAAATAGAGGAAGTCGATCACCTCAGAGGAACATTTGCAATTAGTCACCAGAATGTGTCACGCCTTTCCTTTTAAAAATGATCCCAGTTCCCCTTAATGGATTACTGTTTCCAGAGTCATTGGTGGGTTTTCCACAGCTGAAAATGAACTTATTTCCCATCATTCCCATGCTGTCTATAAAGCTGCAAATTATGCTGACATTACACTAACTTCCAGAACAGCTTATCCAAGGCAATGTCACAGCAAGCCTGGCGTCTGGAAAAATAAGGCACGTGGCAGAGGACACCATGTGTAAGGATGGAGTCATCTCCCATACCGTGGCCATGCCCCCTATCCCAATCTGCCTTGCCAGAATGCTGACGGCTGCCACTATTCTCTGATTTCTTACTGGGGTTATGTATTTAACTGGTGTAGCCGGTTTCTACATTCTGAGGAATTGTCAAAGTCAAAGTGAACTTTATTGTTATCTTTCCATATAGAAGTATATGGAAAAATGAGATGGCGAAGCTCAGAATCCACAGAATATAAATATGATAAATATGTTTTACACATAGTGTAAGTAAGAGATACTGAGAACAGTGCAAGACGATTGCAAATGAACTGAGAATCATTTTAAGTAAAGTGCAGTAAGCGCTAACAGATTTCTGGCGCGGAGGCAAAGTGAAATAGGGCACACTTTGGCCTTTTCATACCAATTGAGCACTATTTAAATGCCACAGTCTACCTGAGTATTGCTGCTGACCATGTCCATCCCTTTATGACCAGTGTACCCAGCTTCTAATGGCCACTTCCAACATTATAGCGTCCACAAAGCTCATATAATCTCAGACTGGTTTCTTGAACGATACGCTGTTAACGCTGTTCTCAAATGACCTCCAAAGTCACGAGATCTCAGTTCAACAGCTCACCTATGGGATGTGGTGGAACGGGAGATTTTTTCATCATGAAGGTGCAGCTGATAAATTTCCAGCAAGTGTGTGATGCTATCTTGTGAACATAGACCAATATCTCTAAGGCATGTTTGAAGTACCTTGTCGAATATATGCCACAGAAAATTAAGGCAGATCTGAAGGCAAAAAAGGGGTCCAACCTGATAATAAAAAATTGTACCTAATATAGTGGCCAGTGAGTGCATGTAACACCATTGAAGGAGCATACAGACGTGTTTCGGTGCACAAATTTATGGACAGAAATTGCCCTCTGCTGGTCTGATGGAATATCATTGTTGTACAAATGCAGGAACCACATTTGTAGGGTGTATACAAAACACAATAATTCCTGCAGATAACTGTGTGCGAACTGTACCGGCACATGGTAAACTGCTGCATGAACTTGGCTGGCTAAAATGAAAGTAGTCTGCTTGGGAGTTATGTGATTCGTATTTTGATGAATAACTGTGCATAAATTAAGTTTAATACTATTTCAATAATGAAAAGCTGATTTAAATGTTTCCTTTAGTCTTGAAATAAGAATCAAAAAAGCTACTATTTAAAACATTAGAATACTATTTAATCAGAGCAATGTTCCAAATGATTTTTCGAAATGAAATGAACTCCTGTGGGCTAATTTGTTCTGTGGATAAGGAGCCAGACTCCTGCAGACAGGGTCTGCTGACTTTACTGAGAATGTTTTATACTGCTTCTTCAAATATCCATTTTAAATTGGAGCATCAAGTAGTTTATGTAAATATTTGCAAAGCATCACTCGAATCATTTGAATTAAAATGATAGTGATATAACAGAGAATTATACTACATATTACTAATCATTCATCTATCTTCTGGATGCTTGTGCATGATGAGGTAACAGGGGAACCTGAGGCCTATCCCAGGTAACACAGCAAAACAAAGAGGGGCAACCCTGGGCAAGTTACTAGCTTTAGGACCCAGAGGAAACCTAACTAGGGAAGAATACCCCTCCCCAAACACACACACACACACGGGTTTGTAATTATATCTTTGTCTGGACTCTCCTTTCATTTCTATGGGGAAAGCTCTAATCCCAACATGGCAACCTTCACCTCTACGCAGCTCTAAACTCAACCATAAGTAACCAAACAAAATACAACATTTTGGGCATTCTTACTTTTTCTATTGCATTCACAGATTTTTATGGGGACCTGAAAATTTATCACATCGTGGGGGACATTTTGCTATAAACCTAATCCACACACACACACACACACACACACACACACACACACACACAGAGTTGTGTAATCATATCTTTTTGGGAACGCTCTTTCATTTCTATGGGAAAAATGCTAATGCTAACTATGACAACCTTAACCCCTACCCAGCCCTAACCATAACCATAAGTAACCAAGCAAAATAGAAGAGTTTTTGCATTTTTAGATTTTTCATTGCAGTCACGGATTTTTATAAAATAAAAACGCAAAAAAATGGGTATTCATCACATCCCCACAAGGTAAGGTATACCTGGACACACACACACACACACACATACACACACACACATACATGGACACAGACACACACACACATCACATATCACTGGGATAGAAGATTATTTTACATTTATTTATTTCGCAGAGACTTTTGTCCAAAGTGACACATGAGTGTGGGTGAGTGAGCAGGATTAGACAGAGTTTCTGGAAATTGGGGTTAAGGGCCTCGTTCAAAGGGCCCCATGATGGCATCACTCTGCCAGCCACAGGCGAAGCCCTCAGGGGCACCATGCTGTGTGATATTCAAGCTGTCCACATTTTTCAGAATGGGGAGTCATTTTAGTAGCTATGTTCGTTGAGTCCATTGGAGCTCAAATAGCCAGATGTTTGGCTTTATGCACAGAAACAAAGGACACTGGAAATCTGTCACTCTCCAGCCCTGATGATCCCCCGGAGGAAGTAACCGTAACTGGAGCCAGGCTGTCAAATGCCCACCATGTTTGTATGTCCAAAGTATGACATGCACTGCCAGACAGGATGAATACCTTCATATTGCTGCATTTATTCTGGCTGCTGGCTTGCCTTCCCTCAGGCAGCTATTTCATATACTGTACAGCAGGAAAGCAGAATTACTAAACTCAATTTCCGCCTGCCAGTAATGACCATACATTTCTGGTTCCTATTCCGTATTACATAGATGTTGGTATTTTCATCTTGGTAATCTGACAAACAAATGTGTTTTTTTTTTCCCTCAGACTTTAATATTGATCGAATATAATCATTGGTTTAATTTAAGTCCCCAGATCTTGTACATAAAATGCTTTAGTCTTACCTTCCTGTTTAAATGTAGTACTGCTATAAAAATAATGTTTCTTTACTCCAAATAACCTTATTAATGCATTAATGCTGGGTCAGCAGGTCATGCAGCAACTAAATCACTAAAGGTAAGCAAATAATGTCAGTTAAAGTCCCTTTCTGGGATCTGGAGGAAGTCTGAGCTACAGAACTGGGTGAAGAAAAAAAATCAAATTAAATGCTAAATGTTTATAAGCAACAATGCAAAATGAAAGCTGGGGCCTCACTAATATGGCATGTAATGTGTTCTGTGTTTTCATAATCAATTCCAGTTAAGCATTTTATTAGGCTGAAAAATATTTTTCATTTTGAAAATAATGAGAAAAAATTATTTATTCAGCTATGTCCATATAATGCAGAAATATGAAGTATGCATTGTAACATGATGACTGACTACTGATCTTCTATGACAAATTATAACAATTTAGATAAGCTACCAAAAGGTCAAAGCACAAACAGACTACGGTGAAGACATATGTTAAACACCATATACTTTATTAATTTTTGCTAAAATACAATTGAAAAATAAATTCAACATTCAACTTTACCTGCCCTATAATAATAATTTAGTTTTATTATATTATTATTAATATATATTTCAATATATCCATACATTCATAATTACAAATAGAAATATTGTGGCATACTAATGGTAATCGGAACTACTGGTCATAATCATAATCTTTGTGAGTGCATTTGCATCTTTTTAAGAAGACTGCGTCTTTTTTTAAGGAATTCTCTGTCCTTCTAATATATAATTTGTCAACAATCTGTCAACAAAGGCAGTTCTACTACAGGAATAAAGTTACACCTCTTTTTATGATTTCTAAGTAGCAATTTGAACAGTCAGTTGATGTATTGGTGAGAAACGAGGCCACTGAGGAATGTGTGTGATTTTCTTTTCGTCAGGGACTGAGTTATGGTGCATTACCCCTGCTTTGTGTTTGTACTGGCATTTCGGGAGAAGACAGGAAGGTCATGCAGTGGGAAGTACACATACACTTGGATCTCATTAGAGAATAAACTGTGAAACAAACTGTAATATCTGCCGTTACAGTTTAAGACCTCACTGTATATGTATTCCCACCACAGAACTGCAGCATAGTCTAGTTTGTACAATCGTGTTAAAGGGTTGTTTACTATCAGACAAACAGCCACTGTAAAACACATATAAGTATCATTCATACCTGATTGAAAGCAGTAGAATTTAAGCTGTTTTTTTCTCATTTACCATATTTTGTCCCTTGATTTTTCCGTCTTAGTTTGGCTGCAAACATTCCACCGGGGATGCCCCAGTGCCTCACTCCCTCCAGTAGGGGCATCTAGAACCTGGCCGGTGTGCAGAACAGTGGTACCACGTCCGGTGGGCCATGGAGGTACTGAAGCGTTACGCTCTCTTTGGCTTCAGACTGAGGCCGCCAGCTTATCAGCCGGTCACACTTTAATGGCCTGGATTGCTCTCTGCCTTAAACTGCATGGGCTTCCCTCTCAACATCGCCTGCAGCCTTATTACTCTCTTCCCACCTTGCTAAAGCCGTCTTCTTATCCCGCCTGCTTTCTGTTCCTCTTTATGCATCCCTCAGCAGCTCATCCTTAAGGTACACACCCCTTTTTGGAAACTGAGCTGCCTTTGCTCTCCAGACTGTGCTGGGCATCCCCTTAGTCATCTGATTGCTTGTTACTGCCATATTAGCAGCAACCTACAGTATACACATTGTTGTTGTTTGAGTCTCTTGTAGCCTAATACATTTCCAGGACTGAACTGTAAAATTCTTTTCCTTTTGTGGGTTCTAATATCCATTTCCTGTCACAGAACCCTAAAATTAATTTCCTTCTTTAGGTGCTAAAACCCATTTTTTTGGACAACAGTCTAATGTCCATTCACTGTCAAACTGCCCATATACCAAACACATTTAATCCCTTAAAGTACCTAAATATGATAATATAGTTTCCTCTCACAGGGCTTTTTTTACTTGAGGGAAACAGCTAATATAGTTAATTTAAAACATCTAAAATACCATGAAGCTAAAATGTTTATTTTTAGAGATTATATCAGTTCTCTTTATAGCAGGCTAACCACAAAATCTGTGCAACACTAGATGATGACATAAAAACATATCAAAATAAGGTAGGAGTATATGAGTAGGATATGGATGTGAATATGTATGTGCATGTACAACTTGCTGCTGCCAACAGAAATTGGAAATATGGAGAATATGGAGAATATGCAGAGAAGAGCCTGGATGCTCTTTGGACTGAACCTACTGTCAATAAGCTGCTGGTTATCCTGGACTCTCCACGTGATCAGTGAAAGCTATTCATGGGTGAAATATCACAGTGTGGGAAGAGAAAAGCTTTGAAAATTTGAATCAAAAACAGGATTTTTTTTTCCACTGTCTAATAACTACAGTGTTGCCAGGCTGAAAAAAGAAAAGTAGTAAAATATTTCTTCAATAAATGGGTGTTTTCCGAGATTTTCCCAATACTGCTCCAAAAAACCCCTGTAAGCGTGCCTCCCTAACCCCAGCCCCAGCTCGCTCTCAGTCACTGCTGGTATTGGGGCTGACATTCTTCTCAGCCCCTGCCCCAGTCTTTTCTTGGGGGCGTTACCATGCCTTCCCCTTAGCTCCACCCTTTTGGCCATATATGACAGGGTCAATTCTGGGACTGTGGTCTCCTTTCATTCCACGTGCCAGCAACTCTGATCTTGTGTGGATCCTGCCTGCCCTCAAGTCAAGTCTACAGTCTCTTGCCCTCTGAAAACTGCAGGGCCTCATGTTGGGGCCTCCCAAGCTGTGGGGCCGGCCCAAAAGATTCTCTCAGCCTGGTTACCAGGAGCTGGAGGAACACTTATCACACAATAAACCGCTCTTCTCTGAGCCTTTTGCCTTCAGCAGCCGGAGAAGTTGACGGTGGGCTTTCCCAGGCTGTGGGGCCGGCCCACAGTACTTCAGAGCCTGTCAACAGTCGGAGGAGTTGGTCGTGGGCTTTCCCAGGCTGTGGGGCCTGCCCACAGTCCTTCAGAGCCTGTCAGCAGTCGGAGGAGCTGGTGTTGGGGCTGCTCTGGCTATGGGGCCCAACTCCGGTCCTTTCCTGCAGCCGCTGCAGTAGTGCACTGTGCTGGGCCGAGAGCGTGGCTGACAGGTGGGCGGGCAGAGCACTGAAACCCGCCGTCAGCTGCTCCACACGCCGCTCCAGACCCAGCATCTGTCTCTCCAGGTCCTCACTGCGCTCACTCAGCTCCGACATGAGCTCGTACATCACGCTCTGCATCTGTAGTGGGGAGGGGGGGGGGTGTGCTGTGTTAGTGTACAGGGGGAGTGTGCATCAGGTGTGCAGAGCGACAGAGCAACAGAGCATCACAACAACCAGGGTGGCAAAATAAGCCCCTATCTGAAACTTGATTGGTTTCCATGCATCACTATGGAACTGGATTTTACACCAAGGATGGAACGTGACTTTGACCACAATTACCCAGTAATGCTCAATAAGAGGTTTCAAATTTTCAGCCTGAAACATGCATATAATTCATTATTAAACCTGACTGACAGATCTATCTTTCCATACAATAAAAAATATGTAACAACATTCTGTTAATTTCCAATTAGACATCATAGACATAAAGTTAAACCTCCCCTGCTCTTTATTATAATACCTGTTTTTCCAGCCCCCTCCCCCCATTCCTGTCACGTGATATAACACAGCCCTGTCATTTATTGATGCAGCTTAGGGCTGAAAATGGGAGCACTTGGTTTGGTGCAACACATTTCTTTTGCTAAGGAAAAAGTGGCAGAATGCATATCATGTAAGAATGAGATCGCATATGGGCTTGAACTGAAATTCAGAAACAATCAATTATGCTTTCCTAGTCAGCATTGTGTTTTAGCAGTCACTTCTATTCATCCATTTTCCAAACCACTTATCCTACTGGGTCGCGGGGGGTCCGGAGCCTATCCCGGAAGCAATGGGCACGAGGCAGGGAACAACCCAGGATGGGGGGCCAGCCCATCGCAGGGCACACTCACACACCATTCACTCTCACACGCACACCTATGAGCAATTTAGCAAGTCCAATTAGCCTCAGTATGTTTTTGGACTGTGGGGGGGAAACTGGAGCACCCAGAGGAAACCCCACGACGACATGGGGAGAACATGCAAACTCCACACACATGTAACTCAGGCGGAGACTCGAACCCGGGTCCCAGGGGTGTGAGGCAACAGTGCTAACCACTGCACCACCATGCCACCCCGTTAGCAGTCACTTTCAGTATCAAAAAGTCTCATTTGAGTGTAAAAGGTAGATTCTGATTTATCGTCACGTCACACTGTGCAGAAGCATATAAAGTGAGTGAAATTCTGATCAGCCGCAACATTAAAACCACCTGCCCAGCATTGTGTAGGTCTCCCTCGTGCTGCCATAACACCTCTGACCCATCGAGGCATGGACTCCTCAAGACCACCGAAGGTGTCCTGTGGTATCTGGCACCAAGATGTTAGCAACAGATCGTTAGGTAATAGTTAGGTAAGTTGTGAGCGTCCATGTATCGGACTTGTTTGTCCAGCATATCTAACAGATGTTCGATAAGATTGAGATCTGGAGGATTTGGAGGCCAAGTCAACACCTTGAACTCCATTCCATGTTCCACAAACCATTACATGAACAATTTTTGCAGTGTAGCAGGGCACATTATCCTCCTGAAAGAGGCCACTGCCTTCAGGGAATCCCGTTGCCATTAAGGGGTGTACTTGGGCTGCAACAATGTTTAGATATGTAGTATGTGTCAAAGTAACATCCACATGAAGGCCAGGATCCAAGGATTCCCAGCAGTACATTGCCCAGAGCAGGGATCACCAACATGGTGGCCACGGGCACCTGGATGCCCCCAAGGACCATGAGTCGCCCGTGGACCAGTTCTAAAAATAGCACAACTCACCAGTGAGCAGCATCTAAAATTTTAATTTTATCCTGTTGCTATTCTTCTTTAATCACATTTGCATTTATATAGATTTGAAAATGATAATATCTAAAAAAAAAAAAAGCATTTAAAACATGTTTATTATACATGAAGTTTAGATATGTTTAGGAGGGCGTTTCAAACTGGTAGCCTTTATATGGCTCAGTACCCGTGAAGTAGCCCTCAGTTTCAAAAAGGTTGGTGACCCCTGGCCCAGAGCAATACAATGCCTCCGTCGACCTGCCTTCTTTCCATAATGCATCCTGGTACCATCTCTTCCCAGGTAAATGACATGCACCTGGCCATCGACATGCTCTGGTTCTGACACTCACATGTCCATTGTAGGTACTTTTGGCACTCTGACCATTCTGCGGCTTTGCAGCCCCATACGCAGCAAGTTGTGATGCAATGTGTGTTCTGACACATTTCATTCATAGCCAGCACTTTTTGTGTAATTTGTCCTACAGTAGCTCTCCTGTGGGATCAGACCAGACAAGTCAACCTCCCCAAAATCCCCCAGCTAGTCTTCGCTCCCCAAGCGCTTATGACCCCATTGCCAATTCATTGGTTGGCCTTCCTTGCACCATTTTTGGTAGGTACTAACCACTGCATACTGGGAACACTCCATAAGACCTGCTGTTTTGACGATGCTCTGACTCAGTCATCTAGCATCATAATATGGAGTTTGTCAAAGTCACTCAGATCTTTATGCTTGCTCATTTTTCTCCAACACATCAACTTCAAGACTTATTGTTTACTTGCCTAATATATAATATCATCCTTGACATGTGACATTGTAATGGGATAATCAATGTTAATCAATTCACTTGTCAGTGGTTTTAATGTTATGGTTGATTGGCAATATACTGGTGGAGCATTAATGCCATACTTTAGAGAGGTCCACCAACGTGTTGGCCTGGTCCGTGAGCTTCCTCTGCTCCATCTTCACACTGCGTAGCCTGGGCAGAATGACAGTGAACTTGTCACCGGCCCAGCACCAGGGGGAGGCGCTGCAGAAATGTGCTTTAACAATTGGAAAAGACAAAGTAACGGAGGGATGGGTGGGGATCAGGACTACAAACATGCTGAATAGGAAGACGGGCTTGGCTGGTGAGCAGGGTTCTGCTAATACACGCACAACTGCTAATTAGAAAAACCTTTATCATTAGTGGATTAGCATTTCTGCTAACTTTGAAAATATTTAGCAGACCAATTAACTTCGGCTAATTTTAGTTCCAATAAAAAATTTTTGCAATTAAAGTGAATAAAGTTTAGCAGTCAAAATGTTTGTAAATCATAAAATCATACAATTTGTTCCTGTTGGTTGTGAGCATGTCTGCAGTAGTCTGTCTGGCACGCTGTCGACTGACTATGTGTAAACACATGACGTAAATGGTCAACACAGCAGCAATAAAGCATTGTAGTGCACCTCCACGTTAGTCTTAACAGCTGATTTATACTTCTGCATGGAGTCAACACCATAGCTAGCTGCGTACTGTACTGTGCTGTAGCTACACCCTAGCCTGACACACCTTCCCAAAAATGTAAGTAATGTGGCAATGCAAACCACAACAACTGTGATTGGTCTGCATCAGTGCACCAGCATACAAGTTTTGTGTGATTCACCCAATTTGCACAGGATACAATTTATCTGTACCATATTGAATTGCATATCATATTGTTTTGCATCGTATCACATTGAATCGCATTATGTTGAATAAAATCATGTCAAATCGCACCCCATCACAATTGTGGTGAACTAGCGCACAAGTATAAATGCTTGCAGCAGCTTGCGAAGGCTCGACATAGAAGTATAAATCTGTCCTACCCGTGCCAGCAGCAGCGTGCATCATTGTAGGCACATTTTTGTTAACTGTAAAGTAATGTTTAATTTAATTTCATTTCATTTATTTGTGTAAACCCTGATTATCCTCTGATCTTGGCATGCTATTCCTTTTTGGAAAGCTCTATATCTAAGCTATAAGAAATTTAAATTTCAGCTTTCGAGTTATGTTTTTAAGGGATTCAGAGCCAAAAACCAAACCAAAGCTAAACTCATATAATAGAAGTTGTGGTTAGCAGTTATCACTAAGCTCTGCTAATTTTTTTTTTTTGCGGAATATCGGTTTAGTGTTATCAAATGAAATTTTGGAGTTGGCGGATTAGCAGTTATCGAAGCTAACTTTTCAGTTAGCTTTGCCCACCACTGTTAATACTTGTACTATAAAGCCAAACCCAAGATATCGGGGATCTAACAGATAGCAGCAAGTGAGCTAATTACACAAGTGTTCATCAGACTGGGTACTTGTGATGAGTTAAAAAGGGAACGAACAATCTTATTTGCAAAAGGCCAGTGTGTATGCAGGTTTTTGTAATAACCTTTAACCCCACCTGTGAAAACTTAACCAATCAGTTCTCTATTTAGTGACCTTATTAGGAAGTTTCAGAGAAAACTTTCATAGCCCACATAGTGGCCCTTTCTGGAAAAGAGTGGCCACCCCGGGGTTAAAGGCATCGCGAGAGTGACTGTCCATTTAAAGCATACAATACCCTGCCAAAGTAAAACAGACATTCAGTACATGATCTAGTGCAGTGGTTCTCAAACTGTGCCCTTGTGAGGTAAAGTGGGTTATCTCACAAAAAAAAGTTGAGAAAATGAGCTCCAAAGTTGATTTTTTTTTTTTTTTTAAATCAGTGTGCCTATACCTTACAATTAATATATATCATAGGTAGCACAGAGGTATGACTTAAATAATAACAACTTATCCAATTGAAAATATTCAATAAAAAAGGGGGTAGGGGTCAAAAATGTGGGAAAGCCCACTTTACCTCTCAAGGGCACAACTTGGTCCTCGTGCCCCACTGACCTGCTTGATTTCCTGCTATCCCTGCCCCACACACAAGTCCCAGCTGTCTTTCAGCTTCTGACTGACTGAATACCCCTGATCCAGGTAATCAGCAGTGTGTAGGGCAGGGATAGCTGGGAAACAAGCAGGGCAGTGGGGCCTGAGGACCGAGTTTGAGAACCACTGATCTAGTGTATGACATGGAATAGATCAATATGTCTGCATGAGTAGAGTAGAAGCCAGTAGTGGACCAGTAAGTCCACCTGGGTAAAATGGAATGCAAAATGTCTGTGTGAGTGAACTGCTACACAGTAGGTGGCGTGTGCTGGGGAGGGTGCAGGCAGCAGTGTGGCGGGGGCCTCACTGGTGAATGGCCTGCAGAAACTTGCGCTGGTGCTTTCGGACCCTGGCGTGGTCGATCTTCTTCACCAGCCGTGTGTGTTTGTGGATCAGCCAGGTCTCCCGGAGCACATTGGCTGCTGCGTTCTTGATCTGCAAGTGCCAGAGGCAGGCTGCAAAGGCTGAGTGGGGTCACTGGTCTCACACAGACACAGCCAGCCAGCCCAGATAAGCACATCTGTCATCAGGCCCTGTCACTCTCATATTCCCATCAGAGTCATAAAAAATGCAATCCCCTTTTCAGGGAACCCTGATCCCATATCTCTGACTCATAAAGCTGGTTTTTGTTTCTATCACTAGAGCATATTTCCTGCATTCATGGCAAGAACAGAGGCTCTCCGTATATCTCTGTCGGTTTCTGAAAAATCCCTCTGGTTCCAGAAAATACCCCCCATCCAATGAGGAAGTTCTAGTTTAATAGGAAAGAAGAATGAACAGCAGAGAGGAGAGAGTGACGGGGTGAAACCTCCAGGTAGAGACTACTGCTGTTCAGTCATGCTAATCCAGCAAATTTAACCCTATGTGGTAAAATTGTCCCATTTACTGTACATTCTTCCATTGTGTCACTGCTAGGTCATCACCGGCTGATTATGTAGTTCAGGCCCAAACCACAGGGGTACCGTTCATTACTGGGGGTTCATCTGCCGTCGCAAATGAACTCTACAGGTGACATTACAGGATCCAATTATGCCAGCCTGTTCAGCAGTGTGTTCAGTATCCCTGTACTTAGAGATATTATCATCTTTTTGTTGCAATCAAGTCATTTGTTTTTTATTGTAAAATGGCAGAACTTAAATTCACATTTTAATTCAATACAGGTTTTCGTGTGGTGCTCAGACAGCATATGTCGCCTGACTTAAAATGATTATAAAACGTAAACTCCAAATCATTTTTGACACATGAACCCACAACTATGAAACCTTGTAAGGTGGAGCTTGTCAATTTGAGCCGATTTGATCACATTCTTCTCCCCTTTTAAAAGACTAAAACTTTTTGTTTTTTCAGTTTTGGTGAACAGTGAATGCAGACAGCAAAAAGCAATTTTCCTGTCATTTCTAGAGCAAGCCATTCCATTGGCTGATCAAATCAAATAACACAGCATCAAACTTTACTTCATTAGCCAGGGTTATGTAAAGGGATAACATGTCTGAATGGACCATCAGAGAGCAAAGAGATGCATTGTGATCACCATTTTCTGGCTCATGCCCACACACGTTTATGAAAAAGGGGACATTCTAGTGCAAAAAGGACTGGGAAAATTTCCCGAAGAGGACAGCAATCATCCCACAAATCAGAGTAGAAAATGTCCCTGTAAGGGAGTAGAGCTCCACACAGGGAGCCAAGCCGCAGCTGAGCAAAGCAGAGTCGCCCGCGGTCTCCCATTCAGCCCTCCTACCCGTTTGGTGAGCTGGGTGTCCATCATGAAGTTATGTACATGCTTCTCGGCCTTGGTCAGCTCCAGCTTTCGGGCCACCACAGCAACCACCAGTGCTGTGCACCCTGCGCCCTGGGAGGGAGGGGGGGGGGGGGGGGTTCTGTTACTATGGCCCTCTGGCAGTTACACAGCCACATCCATACTGACTCAGTACAGTTTGGCCCCAGATGATAAAGAATGTAATAGTGTCTTAGCCAGACAACGGGAATCTGGATTCCTTTGCTGCAGCGTCAGAGTCATGGCCAGTCCCTGAGCTCTGACCTTCGCTGGGGCTAAAGCTGCTATCATCATATTTCACAGGGGGTCCATATCGCAGCCTGAGAACCGCATGCCCAGATTAGGCAATGGAAGCATGAAAGAGAAGGAAATCAAGGCTGGTTTCCCACTGCTGTTCTCCAGAAAACCATTCCATTGAATTCACAACAATTAGCCTGCTTCTAAAAATACTCCATTATGAGTCACATTTAATACAGTTTTATTGATTGTTGATGGAGTGACAGAGCACAGTAGCAGCCGCTGTTCTTTAGGTCACATAAGACCAGCAGGACTCCTGTACTGCCCAGCAAGCTTATCGATGAGTGGGCTGCCTAATGCCAAACCATAATTAAACTGCTTCTTAAAACATGTAAAAAAATGATCCAGCCTCTCTTTGGCTGCCCTTTGTATCATCTAAGTATGGCACCCCATAAGGTACAAAAATATATGAAATAAAACCACCATGCAGCATTAAGCCCCCAGCTTTGATTAGCTCCAATTAGGCCCAAATTCATCCTTAAAAGACTAAATTATGACAAAACACTGTGAGGTGCCTCACCAAACGTCTATGTATCATTCTATTCTATTGTGTGTTATATGTCACTCTGGCTAAATTGACTATTACATACAAGGACTCCCAATAATTGTGCTTTATATACTTCTAGGATTTGAACCAGCAACCTGACAAGTTCATAGTCACACAGCATCCCTGTATATGAGGACCCTTGCTGGCTAAGGTCTTATTATTTATACTGATTCCAAATTGCCTTTACGTTCAGAAAGTCATTTCGCTGTAGATGCCTTGTATCATATTTGAATTTTTGTAAACATGAGTGATTTCTTGTCATGTCAATTGAAATGAATCAAATTAAACTGAGGGAGAAGTGAGAGAAAGGAACTGCAATTAGGGGACAGAGGAACAGGGATAAATGTTCTGACCTTCTGGGACTGACGATGACTGATTAGCAATGTATAACATTCACTCAGGCACAGCAAAGCCACATGAGAGAAGTGTACCTGTCACCGATAGTGGCATGCAGTGAGATCGGAGCCAGTGTACATGGGTGTACATATCAACAGCGCCCAGACCAATCGTGTGCGAGCTACATCACAGAATGGGTATATGGAATTTGTATCTTTACACTTGCATTGATGGTAGCTACTCCAGGTATCTTTGTTGCCGCTGTGTGTGTTCAACCTGCACATGTTCAGTATGTTCATGACAGTACCTTCTGACATGCCTTTATTGTGAGTCTGTACATGTGCAATGTCATCTCCAGGGTCACATTTGGAAAAAACAATTCTATGACATTTGATATCAGAACTATATTTATCCATCCATCCATCCATCCATCCATCCATCCATCACCTCTTATCTTGTACTGGGCCGTGGGGAGCCTGGAGCCACACACTGAATCACAGGGCTCAAGGTAGGGGACACTTATTATTTCTGTTTTGTTCTTACATTTGTGGCATTTGGAACCTTAAGCAAATGTGTCAGAGTTACAAGTTATAACTCACTAATGGCACCTTAGCATCCTACTTCCCACCACTAACGAGGACAAGAGTACATTCCAGCAGCCGGCATTCACTGTAGTCATGACAACAAGGTCAAAATTTCCACCTGTAGAGAGTCTGTCAAATCACTTTCACTAAGACACACCTCTGTTCTCTCATTGACTCCATGTCCTCCTCTTAGCCAGCTCAGTACAGCTGGGATGTCGGAGGAGATTCAGCAGCTCAGACATGCTTATTTCCCCCAGCCTCATATCCACGCCTTCTTTTTCATTTTTGAATCGAAAGTCTTGGAGCACATGAGAATTTGGCGGGGTACGTGTGGGGGTGCGTGCAGTAGTGCAGGTGAGATACAGAAAGGTTCACAGAAATGACTAAATGAATTAACAGATAATTGTGAACGTCATCCAAAGATGAAAACAGTGCCTGTCACCAGAGGATCAAACAATAATTTGAAAAATGGCTTTAGCAGGAACTCAATTTCTATTCCATTCTTCTTCTAGCATAACAAGTGAAGCATAAGATATTTCACTGCTAAGCAACCAATGAAATAACAGAACTGGTCAGTGGCCGCATTTCCTCCAGCAGCCGCACAGGCTCCCTTCAATCCCAGCCCAGGAGACTGTCTCAAGCAAATTAGGGAAGAAGAGCCTTAACAGAGTCACACAACAGGGCAGAAGGAAAGAAGCCCCCCCTTTCCACTGTGCTCATATAGGAGTGTTTCAGTGGCAATAAAAAGGGAAAGAAAAGCAAAAGTAAAAGACCTTTTCTAGAATACCAGCCTTACGCAGGGTGCACACACCCAGGGGTAATCAGCATCCCAGCTTCTAACCTTGGAAGTCTGACACAATGCTGACACCTTATAGGACAAAATTAACTAATACAATTACAAATAAATGACACACAAACACACACAAATAATTTCCATGTGCCAGGATATTGTCATTTCTTGCCAACTGTGCAGCTAAACTACCATGCAGCCTGTAGAGAAGCAGCAGACAGCCCTGCTATTGTGCTTTTAAGGGAAACAACGTGAAGCTTAACCTGATCTCCTTCGTTGTATGTAATGTCCAGCAGTATAAATAGGCAGAAATCCACCTAAGCAACAACATCCGCGGCACTGCCATGACAACTGCGTCAGGGGCCACTGGCCATATGACATACATCTTCCTAATTTAAATGAGTATCTTCGTTTTGTTCTAGAAGGTTCTATTTAGGTCACAGAGAACATTCTCCAAACATACTTATCACATTGTCGCTGTAAGCTGTTTAAGATTCATATGCCAATATTACTTACTGATTAAAAGTCTCCATGGAAATATATTTAAATGGAAATGAATACAAATTTACTAGTCATAGAATATTCTGTGGATGCTTTACTGAAAACCTGCCTTATTCATTTTGGATTTTCAAAAACATTCTCAACACTTTTATAAATTGCCCATTAAATAGCAATCTCTAAAGTACATTTCTAGAAATTGTGGGAAAGTCTGCCATTTACTGGTGAAGTAATCAAGCATCTCTTGAACTGCTTCTTAAACACTGACATATTTTGGATAGGGCAGAGACACACAGAAAGTTAGGAAAGAATAGACAACTACAGGCAGTTAAAAATTGATAGCATAAGGGGCCATAAGGGAACACTCATGTCACATCAGCTCACACACACATGCACACATCAGCTCACACACACTCATCAGCTCACACACACATCAGCTTAGATACACTAATGTACACGCACACATCAGCTCACACACACTCATGCACACATCAGCTCTCACACACTCATGCACACATCAGCTCTCACATACTCATGCACACATCAGCTCAGACACACTCATGCACATGCACGCATCAGCTCACATACTCTCATGCATATGCACACATCAGCTCACACACACTCATGCACATGCACACATCAGCTCACACACACTCATGCACATGTACACATCAGCTCACACACACTCATGCACATGCACACAACAGCTCACACACACTCATGCACATGCACACATCAGCTCACACACACTCATGCACACAACAGCTCACACACTCATGCATACGCACACATGCACACAACAGCTCACACACACTCATGCATATGCACTCATGCACACATCAGCTCAGACACACTCATGCACACATCAGCTCAGACACACTCATGCACACGCACGCATCAGCTCACACACACTCATGCACACGCACGCATCAGCTCACACACACTCATGCACATGCACACATCAGCTCACACACACTCATGCACATGTACACATCAGCTCACACACTCATGCGCATGCACACATCAGCTCACACACACTCATGCACATGTACACATCAGCTCACACACACTCATGCACATGCACACATCAGCTCACACACACTCATGCACAAAACAGCTCACACACTCATGCACACAACAGCTCACACACTCATGCACACAACAGCTCACACACTCATGCATACTCACACATGCACACAACAGCTCACACACACTCATGCATATGCACACATGCACACATCAGCTCACACACACTAATGCACTCATTAGCTCACACACACTCATGTGCACGCACACATCAGCTCACACACTCATGCACACGTCAGCTCACACATACTCATGCACACACCAACTCACACACACTGAGGCACATGCACACATCAGCTCACACACACTCACGCTCACGCATATACACCAACTCGCACACACTCATGCATACGCATATATCATCTTACACACACTCATGCATTTGCACTCATGCACACACATCAGCTCACACATACACACACACACACACAGACACACACACACACACAGACACACACACACACACACACAATCTAAAGACAGAAGCCACACAGACTGCATTTCTCTTTCTGAATGTGCAACATGAACAGGCTGAATGACGCATGCTGTGCCAGCGGCTGGCTTACCATGATGCCAGTCAGCAGGCAGACGCCTTTCCCACAGTAGGTGTGCGGCACCATGTCACCATACCCAATGGACAGGAAGGTAATGGAGATGAGCCACATGGCTCCCAGGAAGTTGCTGGTCACATCCTGGGCATCATGGTACCTGAAAAAAAGAAACATTTTTACATCCTGGACTTCAATTTGTCTGGATAAATATGCAAGTAGCTGACCATAACATCATCCTAGTTATAGATTTTATATATAAAGCTTGGATTTTTAAAAATAGAATTAGAAAATGTGAATATATTTTGGTTTTGTCTGATGTCCTTTTAGCAATGAAACGTCGACGATGAATGTTAATAAAAGGGAACAAAAAGAATCCAATTAGGTTGGCCCTACCTCATTTCCTGTGAATTCATGCACAGCTTACCATCACATCACACTGTACACTGCATTTTTGCTCAGTGAATGGACAGATGTTTCTCTAAAATGATCGCCCACTCTTTTTCTGGCAAGAAATCAAAACCTCTCTGAAAAACAACATAAAGTCTTTCCAAAGTTTGTAGTGCGCAATGCAAGTGAGTATGTAACTAAAATAGCGAGAACATGACTTTTGTTTCGTAGGTGACTCATTATTCACTATGTTAATTAGAAGTACGTGACAGCTACGAAAAAAGTTCCTGAGCTGTCAGAGATAGAGAGACATTTAGTTCTGTTAGTTCAGGGTTTCTCAATCCAGTCCTCGGAGACTCCCAGATGGTCCATGTTTTTGCTCCCTCCCAGCCCCATGACAGATGGTCCACATTTTTGCTCCCGTAGACTGCTTGAGGGTCCCCAAGGACCGGTTCGAGAATCACTGGGTTATTCGCTACTCACCAGAAAAGTACGACCTCAGAATGGAATCAGCAGATCAGTGGCACTGTCTCAAAAAACCTGTTTGTTTTGGACTTCACATAGCTGACATTTACGGCAGGGCTGTCATTTGGAGACCACTGGCATCTAAAGCTAAAACAGAAAGATGCTTAACCTAGTGTAAGGTGCACAGAGCCTGGGCCCCCGATCAATGGAAACAAGTAACAATAAGCCATCCTTTATCCCTTTGTCCCTGTAGACTGGTTTATTTTTGGAAAAACACAATGGATGCCTTTAACCTACAATGTCTGTTGGTATGGGCAACCATCTCGAGAGAGGCATTGCGTCCAATGATGGCTCTGCGTGGTCGTATAATAACCAAGGAAGATGAGGTCATTTTAGAAGACTGCGTGCACCCTGTGGTGCAAACACTGCTCCCTCATGATGTTTGCATATTCCAAGTCGATAATTCTCTTATACACTGCGAAAAAAAAATTCAAGAGAGTTTTCATTAGCAGCAGGACGAAGCCAAATGCCTTCCAATCCAATCACCAGAACTAAACATCATTGAACTGCTATGGTACGTTCTGGGGCATAGAGGGCAAAGTAGATTTCCACCTCCATCATCACTCAAAGACTTCTTGAAATATGGTCCAATTTCCAATTACACACATTTCATGTGGATGACAGAATTGTAGAAGTTTTAACACTGTACTGAAGGCAAAGGTGGCCCTATTAGTCACTTGATTATAATATGTTGTCTGGGTGCTCTGGGTATCTGGGTTAGGATTTCTGCCAGTGACTGATTCAAATTCCAAGGCTGGCAGGCTAATGCTGCCCTTGGGCCTCACATTAAGGCCCTTAACCCCCAGCTTCAGGGACACTGAATGCTGGCTGATCCTGCAGTATGACCCCTCAAGCCTGCTCTCACATATATGTGTCAGGTGTAAAATTTCCTCACAGGGATCAATATCCCTGTTCTATTTTCATTATACTCTGTCCATTTTGAGATACAGGCATGTATACCAGATTACATTTATTTTTTTAATCCATGGCATATGTTTAATATTTGTATTCTTATGTATTTATATTTGGTGACATTTACAAAATTATTTGACTAGCCATTTCTAAAAATGAATTTGATGCTAACTACAAAGAATGAAAATACAGTAATATGTATTGAAAAACAATAAGTAAAATCACAAATGTGTGCTGTTTAGATGTTACATAAGACTATTAGGCCTCAGAAGTTGAATATTTCTATATCCAATGGCAAAAATCCACATTCTAATTTTTGAAGATTTATGGTGGCTACTATTACTTATTCAACAGGTGTATCTGCATTTTTATTTAGCCTAACAGCCCTTGTCATTGGTGTTGCCAACTTATCGACTTTGTGGCTAGAGCTAGTGACCCTTTTTTTCAAATAAGCAACTAGCAACAAAATTAGCAATTTTTTGCAAAAACCTTAGCTGACAACAGAGAGAGAAAAAATGTGAATGAGAACAGCTTTATTGGGAATTTGGCAGTAGTAAAATATAGTATAGGTGAGGACAGATGAGTAGGGGAGAAGCAAACAGATGTAAATGACTGACACCATCTGAGACCAGTCAGAATGCAAATACAATGTAATTACATCGTCAACATCACTAATTAGCGCATGGGGGGGGAGTCAACATTTCAAGTAGGTTTTAGCTACTTTCTTCTACTTTCTAACTTATCTGTAACACTAGAATTTCATTAATTAATTCAACTAGCAGGATTTTACAGGCAAATTTGCTTTGGAAATTGCCATCAAAATACCATATGCAGCAATATGGTATATGACGGTGAGAAAAATTAAATACTGCCCAACCCTAGTCAGATGTAACGTAAATCCAAGGCAGGAGACTTTTAAACTATATTATGCACATAAGCCTTTGTCAGCTGTTTAGAACATAAGAACATAAGTTTATTGCCAATTGTTTGATATTTTAATTTCACGCCACCATTTAGATGATGTTGTTGCTGGCAGTGTCACGCCCAGACAGGTGACCACGCCCACATAGGTGGGGCAACAGCTGAAACCACTAAACATGGACATCGCCGGCGTATAATAACGATGAAGGCAGGAACAGCGGCGCGAAGTATTGTTGCCATTATCTAAGGAGCTTTATTGAGCACTAGCTTGTCTTTCGTTTCTCTCGCCTGTCCTGGGTCCCTCGTCTTCCCGACTCCTGCTTGTTCCCGCCTCACGTCCTTCCCGTCCCCTTGTCTGGTGTGTTGTCTGGTGTAGGACTGACCACCCCGGCTTCTGACCCCTTTGGATCGTACCTGACTTCGTCTCCAGCTTCGTTTTGATTTTGGTTCCCAATAAAACCACAATCTCGTGCAAACTGGGACCCGTCTCCTGTCTCCGCCCGAAGCATGACAGGCAGTTCTTCCACCCGTTTGCAAATAACGCTATACAACTGATAACGATACCATAATGTCGCGGATACTGGGACAAGAAAACACGTGAAAACTCCCATAAACAAGAGTACATGCCTGGGATCTGTTTGACTGAATAGCCACAACCTTTTATTTTGTGATGCGAGAGAGTTTTCGCTGAGGAAAGACGATAAAAATACTTCTCCTTTCATGGATAACTGCAAATTTGTTTAAACATTTATGGGCCTCCACAAGGAAAAAAGAAGTTCCCACCAGTCAACTGTTGACTGTAACCAAGCAATACAAACACTCGCTCCAAACTGCTTTGCATCATGTAACAATTTGCAAAATATATTTATATTTTGCTGCTGAACTAGGGAACATTTACCAAAAGCTCCTGTTAGCAACTGAACTAGACAGCTGAAACTAGGCTGGGCGATATGGACCAAAAATCATATCTCGATATTATTTAGCAGAACAGTGATATGATATATGGGCAGGATACAGTTGTGCAAAAGACAGACATGGAGAGGAGAAAGGTGTACTGGGGACTCTACGAGTACAATTTTAAAGCAACGTTAACTATATCGATATAAATTATATTGTCTCATCCTATATCTCCTATTAAACTAGCTAAGTCGATATATCTTAAAACTGGACACATCGCCCATTCCTTGCTGAAATCATTCAGTTTCATGGTTTCAATTGTGTAAGTCACAAACTTAATGTGCAAAGTTCTGTGCTCTTATTTTTTAAATTTTGCGTTGCAACCTCTTCCGTTTTTGAACGAACAAAGAACACGTAAGTTATGACATATATGTGAATTATACAAGAGATTTTAATGCAAAAGGAAAACATCTTATTTTAAACAAGTATATAAACAAGTATATAAAATAAAATAATATACATACATACATACATACACACACACACACACACACACACACACACACACACACACACACACACACACTAAATGGGGAATTGGAGCAATTTTTCGGGCCAAAATATTGACACAGCACATAAAAAACAAGGAGAACAGCACTAGTAACCAGACCCTATGTTTCTCTTTTTGGGCGTACAGTACACTGTTAATTCAAGTAATAAAAATGTGACTGAGCACAGTTATTTTGACATACTTTGATTCCAGGATAAATGCAGTATTCCCAAGAAAAATCAATATCGCGATTTATAAACTTCACTCTTCAATAACTCCCTCTTCACATTTGTATTTCCCTGACAGCAGAGATTTATTTCTGTCTTATTTGAGACATAGATGACAAAATGTGTTATAGACAAATTCCAGGCAATTAAATTCAACAGACATAATATTAAATGACTTCTCCGGAGTATGAACGCGGAAGGAGTATCACAGGAATTTATGTGTATTTTATTGCTGCAGAGTGCCCACAGAATAATTCATACTTGGCCGCTTCAGAAATACAGAGCAATTTTTGACAGATGGGAGAAGGATGTCCAGCAAACGGCTCCTGTAGTGTTGCTATAAGCATCTGGTTGTAAGAACATGCAAATTAGTCATGTGCATTAACATGAAGTGACCTGTTAGGCCACTCTTTGGCCGGTGAGGGCTTGTCCACAGCCAGTTAAGACTCAGTGGCTGATACATTGCTCAGTTTTCCTGAATGTTCTTCTCTTCACTTAATTGTACAACTATGATGTACTGAGCACTGCTGACTCAGAAATGTGGTGATATTTCTAATGTTGCCTTGCTCTAACATGCTAATTTTAAAAAGTTAATTAAAAAATGCAGATGGTGCTATATGAAAAATAACAGATGTCGTGCGTAATCGCATGCAGGATGCTACCACAATATGATATAAGCACTATAAATTAATCAGTTTGAGTTTTTACAGGCAGAAAACACTGATCACTAAATAATGTACAAAGCCACTTTTCTATAAATTCTGATTTGTGTTGCACCATCCACTTTGATTAACATTACAGAAAACTCTACATTAGCACATTTGAAATGCTCAATTCAAACTCACACAATGTAAGTGTTCAGAACACCTTTAAGTGGTTAGTATAGGGGAAAACTCAGCAGTCTCTTCTTTAAAACAATAATGAGACTTAACACCTTCATGTCTATTCTTAGAAGACTTTGGGAAAATTTGACTAAGACACTCATAAACATCCCGTTAGAACCCTAAGCATCCAATAATTTCTACAAAGCTTGGTGAAGCCACCCTCTGTTACAATATGTAGAATTAACAAGCACCACATGCTAGAAGAGTTGTGAACAGACTAAAAGGCACAGGACAGAACGGCATGGGGCAACACAACCCAGCTGGTTTCACGTCCTCCAACTTTGCTCTGAAGTTCCCCTTACAGTTTCACATTCAGCTTCAGCATCAGCACCAATGTGCTCTCGGTTCCCCAGCTCTGGGGTCCTCCTTCGTTTTTGCTCTGCGTTCCGTGACCTTACATTCTCCTGGTTTATATTCTGCATCGTGTTTCCCAGCTTTGCATTACCCTGCTTGTACTTTATCTCCTGTATTTTTCTGTCCTGGTCCACATCTCCATAATCTGCATTCCCCTGCTTTAGTTCTACAGCATGTTCCCCAACTTTATGTTTTTCACAGTAATGTGTTACGTTCCACTTACACCCATGTGTGGAACTTTCTCTGTTCCCTGACAGCAGGAGCTGCACTTTGCTCACCTTTCACAGACGCGCACCGTCCAGGCTGCAATAATCCACAAGGAGATGCTGAAGACCAGCAGAACGGTGCCGGGACAGATGGTCATTAGGGTCTTCATCACAAAGCGCGTGTTAAAGTGCACCTAGCAACACAGAGAATGACACCGGTCTTTGCTGAACCTTAGGTACAGCTTAGAACCCTCACATATTGATATTCAACATCATACAGTATAGAACCTTCCCTTCAGTAAATCATACCATCTAGGGACATGCAGCATCATCTCCAATAGTGGAACGAAAAAGTTTGAAAGCCGTCTAGACCCCCCCGTGGCTGACCTTGTTGAGAGCCCCAATACTGCGAGATGAGGCATCGGTGAAGAGCTTGCTGTGCAGCAGCATGACACGGGCGATGAGGTAGAGCCGCAGGAACATGGGCACCGACAGAACCATGTCCACGTCGGCCTTGGCCAGAGACGGCGTGTACGAGAAGGCCAGTCGCGCCTGCCAGTGGAAGGTGAAGTCACCCGGCACAGGGTGCACCGCCGACACCAGCAGCTCCAGGGCGATCAGCAGCACCCGCTCTGTTGTCATGGCGATCCGCCAGTCGTCCGCTCCGTTGTCAATGAGGAACAGCTGAGGGGGTGAGAGGGTTCAGTGGTGCTACAGGGATGAGGCTCCTCACGGGTTCCATTACCATCGCGGCTGAATGGGTTAAACATACTCATTTATATTTTTAGCTCAACCTTTACCACTGCTCTGAACATTAGTAAATGCCAATTATTTTGAACTGTTGAATAGACAGAATGTGTTCATCACAATCTCTGTCTTATAGTAACTACTGTCTCATTGCTGAACTGTTAGGGTAACAGTTTTTTTCACACTGAATGTGTCTTGGTGGGTGTTTAATATGATTACATATCGTTGCGCCTGCTTGCAGAATCGATTTCCAGAGTTAATATTTGTAGTGGGGGCTTGTGTGTTCGTGACATGAATGCTATGTTGGTACTGTGATGCTAAGCCAGGGAAAGTATTACCTAATACAGTGCCAGTTCGTTTTATCTGCTTAATGTCAAGCAGTGCGTGTACAGTGCATAAACTGCATGTCAACCTGTGAGTCTACTTTTTTTTTTAAGATTCCAGCCTTGTCATGGTGACTGTTGCCAAGGGGACAACATCAAAGACCATTCATGCTTAATTGCAGTCCCCAGCCCAGGAGAGAAGGGAAACGGAAAGAGAAGAAGACCAAGAGACTTGGCTCAGGCACACAAAGAATACCCAAACCATGCAGACAACTTTGTGCATATGTCTCTGATTGCCACATGGTACTTCCTGAACAGTACGTTTGGAGAAGCATATATGTGTGAACCAACACAGACTAATCCATTAAAAGCATAACTAAATGTCCCATCATAAGTAAAATCAATTTCTATAAATTTAAGATTAAAGAAGTATTTAAATATTACTTTACCTGTACATAATTACTGATGGTAGAAATAATACAAGGCGCATTCTCAGTGATGCTGTACAGTATAACCAATTCTGGAAGATGGATGGATGTAACTATAACATGCCGGTGTCATTACTGGCCTTTAATAAAATCACCTTGACCATGCCCAGACTGCTGGCTTTAATGTGCAGCTCTCCCTTCGTATTAGTGCGTCATATGAAATTTTTTTTTTTGCTTTGGTGCCTCAGACTGTCTCAGATGCTGCCAGTGATAAACACTGTAGCTCCTGTCGGGTCAGACAGTCAGGCATTGAACCTCACAGCACTTATCTCGCAATGACTGAGAAAATCCAAGCAAGACCAAGCCCAATTTACAGGGCTGTCAGGAAATGTAATTTCACTTCACACCATTTCTCTCCTTGCCCCCGTCTCACTCCTTCCTGGGCTCTGCTCCTCTCCCTCCTCCCCCTCTCCCTCGACACTCCCTCTCATTTCCTCGTTAGCGCCGCTAGTGCCTCATACATAATTAAACTCCTTGTGGAGAGGTGATCCGTCAGATGAGGAGGTGTGCAAGCCTACCGGACACTCTGTTCTGCATGCGAGTAGCCATCGGCTCGCCGCCCCCATCTGGTGAGAAAGGGGCTGGCAGGGGGCAGGTTACCACATACATGGGAGCAGGGGCTGCAACACATGTAGGTGCCAGCTCTGACATGGGGGGGATGTGACCATCTCAGGAAGGGTATCCTGCTCACCAGGGTCTTCGTGCCCATCCAGCCTGTCCCTCGCTCAGCAAGCACATTAATCAATTGCAATTTTACATACTGAAACCCAATAACCTCGACCAGCCCTGTAGCGGCTGTCCTGAATTAAGTCATGTTGCCATACCAGAGCTTATTTTTTCTCATGAACAAACTCCCCTTTCCTGGCTTTTCCATCATGCGCTCATTCCATTCTTGCCCGCTTCCTGTAAACTCAGGAAAGAGATTTCCTAATCCCCCCTGCAGTGGTGATTCCTTGGGAAGTTCCCTGACATTGTGCCTGTCCTCTTCATCCCCAGCAACTCTCACAGAAGCAGAAAAACAAGCCACCCCACTTTAATTATGTAAAAATCCAGCTCCCAACATGTGATTATGGACTGGGTTTGCAGGAAGAAGGTTGCTGGTTCAAATCCCAAAAGGGGCTGTTCTGCCCATGAGCAAAATGCTTAACCTGAATTTCTACAGTAGAAGATACATTTGTGAGGAATTAGAGCTGGCTAAGCAATTAAATAATAATAAACGACCTTCCCAATTTAAAGACATGAAAAAAAAATGAAACAGCAGCACTCAGCATACCATAAAATGGCTTCACTTGCCAGGCTCAGCAATAAGCTGTTCTCTAACGGGGAAGGCAGCTCAGCACTAGCAGACTATGTTGCTATGGGTGCAGGCAACAGCCTGTCTAAAAATAACAAGGTTTGTGTTTTGAGATAATAGAGGCAAGTAAGTTCTACACGAAGACAGGATTTGACGACTGACATTTTCTGTCCAGTTAAAAAAATCCTGTCTGACACAAATACAGCAGGTAAAAATAAAGATACTATGAAAGCAAAGCTAATTTTTACCATTTTCATTCTCTCTGCACTGAATGACTCCAAAAGATTTCTCCAGAAATCTCGGTGTGCAGGGATTAGATGGCTAGTTGAGTGATTAGGACCCTTAGTATGTCTCACTTAATCCAGATATATTATGCAATTTTGGCACGCTGTCCATGAATATACTATATACAATAATAACCTTGATGTCCGGCATAATAAGAAGGGTGTTACTGCGGTAAAGCGGAGCTCACAGCAGAAGCAGACTGGGCCCCTCAGCCAGAGACAGTGAGAGAAGCATCTGTGGCTACCGTATGACTGAAGAGCTGACTTTTTGCTTTAGAAATTGAGCTATATCAAAGACTGTCTCAGCAAACATCTGTACATCCCGGAGGGTCCTCTTTTAAGTGCTGTACTGTTTAGAGCCGTGAATTTGCAACTCAAAAGTTGCTGGTTCACATCCAAGGAGGGGCCCTTCTTTAGCACGAAGGAACATAACAGTAGTTCAACTACACTGCCCTTCTCCTTAAAATAGTTAAAAATTGCAGTTTAGCGTCATCTAAGCAACTAAAAAAATATGAAAAAACAGATTCGGGAATGAAATGGCAAAGTGTCACAGCAGAAAGACTTTGACAGGAACATCAGCAGATGGTGTAGGTCTGTTTGCCTACAATCAGAGCCCTGAAGCCACACATGGTGACAGTTGCTCTGAAATACTTTGTTTGATCTTTGCTTTGGGTGGCACAATCTTATCTTCAGGGGAACTAAGATGGAGGAGGGAGTCTTGTTAAAAAAAAAAAAATTATATATATATATATATATATATATATATATATATATATATATAACTTTTTCAAGGATGTCACAGCAATGTATTAATCAAAAGTCATCACAGTAAGATAAAAAGCTGGAGGAAAGCGAGTCAGAGCAAAGAGAAGCTCACAGGGCTGGCAAAGAGGATAAGATGGAGACTGACACTAGAGCGGTTCCTCACTCACAGGAGCAGGGTGGTAAGGAAGCAGTGCTGTCTGGTCACCGCTCCACAGCACCCTGATTTTCCACGAGAGTAGCTTCACAGCTCTGGATATTTCTCTCCCTGCGCGCACAGCATCCGGGAGGGTGATGTAAGCAGGTGGTCTGAGCAGCTCAGCATCACGTCTAACTCAGCCAGTGATGCAAACCTCCCAAACGGTTTCCCACCATATAAAATGAAATGCACCCAATTCTAAACATACATTCTTACTGTTGCAACAGCAATTAAGGTTTAAGTCTTAAGTTTCAATGGCATTTATCTAATCTTAGAAATGAACCTTTTTACTCAGAATACATTCTGTCATCACTTTTTATTAGTTAAGAAACAGAAACTTTCTGGCTTCAAAAGGTAGTAGATATCATTTATGTTAAAGAAGCCTTTGAGTACTTTTTAATACTTTTTCTGACACTTGAGGGGATACAAATAATGTAGTTGTACACTCTTACTTAACGAATTAATTAACCAGAAACTAAGAGTTGTATACTGATCCAATGTTTGTTCGTCGTTATTCGGTCACAATGGTTTATGCATTTCATGCAATTAATATATTTGCTCATGATTTGTACTTGAGTAGTAACTGAGTTACTAAGTTACTTGTCCCCCCTCAAGTAAAGTGTAACCAGAAAATCACTGACAGATTAACCCACGGCTAAAGTTGTCTGTTAGGCTGTTATTTAGCATCGCTAGTGCTATGCGCGCTAATGAGTAATAAACAAATGACAGCATCTTTGTGATCCAACATGAAGTGACTGAGACCCACATGGAGCTACAGCATTTCCTGACAGATTAGTCATGTTTATTTATGAAATTTCCCCTGATGCTAAATCCTGTTTTTTTCCCCTCTGAGTTCTTCCAATAGCTGAGCTCTTTTAAAATCTGTTTACATGAGTTGTCCAAATAGTTATACAGTATATAAAGATAGCCAATCCTATGTCCTGCACCCCCACTTGCCCTGCCCACCTCATTGACCTGCTTTTTTTTAATAAAAATACAGATTAAATTGTCATCATTTAGATTAGTCAGGCAGTCTAATCTGAATGATGGTTCACGCGATACACAGCATTTTCAGAATAAAAGAGGATGCATGGTAGATGGAGGTGGGAGGCAAACACAGCAGGTATATGGGGTGAGGGGCTTAACACAGGGGGCAGACAGTGAAGTGAGATTAGCAAAAGAAGAAAACGACAGAAAGAGAAGGAACTATTTAATTTCCGCTTGGATTCATTTCTGGGTGTGTGATAATCTTGAAATCAATATCTTCATTTACTGACGTTCCTAATTTCTTGAGGCACCAAGTATGGCCAATTGGGAGGTGCCTTATTGCTGCATACTAATGAGGACATAAACACAGGGTTTGATAAGGACCTGTAGCTAAGCTCCGTGCTGCACATTATTATCAACAGAGCTTGTCAGCAAATCCTCTCCAAAATTCATTTAATCATAAAAACAGTAACATCTGACAGATTATCCCCCCCCCCCCCCCCCCGTCTCTCTCTCTCTCTCTCGCTTTCTCTCTCTCTCCAGTATGACTGTCTGGCTGAAAAGAAGCGCGTGGGCCAGTCACAGCTGGAATCCATTCAGGCTGAGAGTGTCGATTGATGGATTGATGGATGTGCATGTTCTGTCTCACGGTGACCATGCAGACCATCTCAGAACAGTGTGGTGTGTCTCTGTCAAACACCAGGCTGTGAGCACGGAACTCGTGATTAGCTGGGTTCCGTGCATAATGTGGCGCAGCAGGTTAAGCCACTGTACCTGTGATCAGAAAGTTGTTCCTTTGAGGTCTGGCCTCAGCAGAACAGTCACATGTCTGTGGGTCCTTGAGCAAGGCCCCCCAAAGGGGCGCTGCGCGCTGGCTGACCCTGCATTGTGACCCCCAAGCCTCCTCTCACTTGTCTGTATGTCTCAGGAAGAGCAAGATAGGTTAGGCATAAAAGAGAATTTCCTTACTGATACTAATAAAGTATCACTGTTCTATTATATTTTTTGCATCCTTCCCTATCCTACTCCATTTATTTGTGTAAATGTCTCAGCTGACTGGCGTAAGTCAATAACTATAACAACAGCCCCAGCATGCAAAAGAATGGAGTCTGACTTGAATAGCGTGTCTTTATACTGTAAGCTATATTCATACCTCTAGCTGCCTAGCAGATACTTGGGAAACATAGTAAGCGCTGCAGGTAGGTTCCACATATCTGGGTAATTATGTGTGTCTTATTACTCAGCTGCCAGGCTCCTCATGTAGCACCAAGCTGTGAACAATTGATATCTGCTCCTCCAGCTCACACCTCCCATTCCCATTAAGAATGAGACCATGTTGTGCAGGAGAGCTGAGCGCAGGCTGGAGGGTGACATCACCCTTCCACCTGGCAACCAGCAACTTGCGGCCCCCTGACTGATCAAGGAAGAAGAAAATGAGCGAGCTGCAGAGGTGCCCTTGCCAATTAATCCCTCCATTTCAGACTCCCTAGGTTACATATGACATTCATTCATTCATTTATTAACCTTTGTTTTACCAGCTGAAGCATTAAGAAAAATTCCTTATTTATGACAAGCAGATGGATTTGCTTTCTGAAGCGACAGAGGCTCAGTGCCTTGCTAAGATAACGATAGCATCCCACCCCCCCTCCACCACCACGGCCACTGTGCTACTCAAAGTGATTTTAGCTAAAGTGATTGTCCAATACCCTCTCCCCTGTATAATAGCATGATAATTATGGGTGATATTGAAACTCAAATGCAGCTCATACACATTTACGGTTCTGAAACTTAGTCTCTATAGAGTGTATGGACATGACGTCACAGCAGGCAGAAGTCACTTCAGCTACACCCACTGAGGGGCAAAAAGACTGAGTGGCAGCAATAGCGTTCACCCTGAATAGGGCGAAAACACATCTAAAATGGGAACGAGCTGTTGTATGGTTGATTTAACAAATTTATTGAACAGGAAGTCACTGCTATTTTTTACAGACTGCTGAAAACTAAATAAAAGCAAATGGATCACTGCAATCCGCAGAAACGACTGGAATCCGAAACGTGGATTTGCAGCTGTCATTTTGCGTCATTTATGTGGGATTTTTTTGTAAAATCATACCTTCAGTTATATACTGTATTGAACACTCATCAATAAAGTATTTAGCATCATTCATGTACTCTGTACATCATTCATGTAGCTGTAAAGTTTTTGCCAGCATTTGTTAAAGTACATCCATGATGATGAGGCTTCTGGTCTACAACAAAGTAAGGGGGGGTGGCTAGATAGTGTGAGATAGCCAAGAAAAATCCAGGTTTCCTTATACGGAGATACTCCACAAAGCAAGTCTAAGTTAGCCAGATATCTTTAAAAGTTTCTACAAAATACGTTGTCAGGAAACCCAATTGCAGGTCACATATTAATGTCCATGGTCCATTGGTTCTTTGGGAAGTTGTATGGATCCCTGTCAAGTTCTGCTTTAGTCTGAGGGGGAGTGTGCCGGCGGGAACAATGACGTCAGGAGAGTCTCTATGATACATCAGTGTGGATGTATAAGCGCAAGTATCCCTGACATCCAAAGGGATACAGACATGTACAGCTAACTGTGTTAGTGGAGTATTTCAGTACCTTCCCAGCTGGAGCTGCAGCCCTCATGCTTGTGACTTTAAACACCATGCAGTCACTGCCCTTCTACAAAAGACGGAGAGCGAACCCAGGACCCCCGAGCATCCAGTGAGCCACAGAAATGCATACATCACTCCATGCCAGTGACAATCTGTGGTAAACCCCAGCAGCCTGAAAAGCGGCATGCTCGGCGCTGTGCACAGTTACCTGCACTTCGCGGGCATGGTAGGCGATGATGAGTCCCAGTAAGACCACTGTAGACAAGCTGATAAGACACTTCAGGGCCAGGGAGAACATGGAACTCTGTAGAGGAGCAAGCACAGAAGTTGAAGTACTCCCCCCCAACTGATGTTAAAGTAACTCACACACACATTAAAGTACCACCAACACATACACAAATGTTAAAGTACCAATTACACATACACAAATGTTAAAGTACCCCCTACACACACACACATTAAAGTACCAATTACACATACACAAATGTTAAAGTACCCCCCTACACACACACAAATGTTAAAGTACCCCCCTACACACACACAAACGTTAAAGTACCCCATACACATGCACAAATGTTAAAGTACCCCTGTATACACACACAAATGTTAAAGTACCCCCCTACACATACACAAATGTTAAAGTACCTCCTACACATACACAAATGTTAAAGTACCTCCTACACACACAAATGTTAAAGTACCCCCCTACACACATTAAGGTACCCCACAATACCCACGCATGTTACCATCACAGGTCACAGGAAACCACATTAACACCATAACAAAGTTGCTGCCACTCGGAGGCACCTTAAACTTCTCCTCTCTGTTACACCCCGTTCTGCATCAGCACTTTCACACCTGTCGCATTATTCATACATGGACATGCATCATTACCCCTGAAACTGCTATCATACACATTCCCCACAGTCCTTAATTCCTGTGACCTTTAACTTACAAATCGTTCGGCACGCGTCTCGTATCACCCTGGCACTGTGTGCGATCCGAGGTGCGTCCCTCGCTCGTTGAGTCGTGCGCAATCAAGCAAGGAAGAAATATGGTGACTGGGAGAGGGCGCAGAACGAAAGGAGGTCAGCAGCCTCCCAGCCCTCACGGGGGAGGAGGCTGTGTCCTTAGCACAGGACATTGTGGCGTTCTGCTAGAGGCAGTGAGACCATTGCACAGGTGTGTCCTCTATTGCTTTGTTCATACTATTAACGTCGCAGCAGAAGCCTAGAGTGCCTCCCAGGACCTTCTGCTTGGTCATTAAATCTGTCATGCATCCCTAGTTACCCCCAGTCAGTGCTAGACTGCGGTGACCCGGGCAAAATGACACCCGCATCCATGTTTAACTTTGAGCCTAAACTTCACATAGTGTTCTTTTCCACAGATAAACACACATCCTGTTCAGGGCTTTCGGCGTCACGATGCTGCGTTCCAGTTTATTATTAGTTATTTTAGGGAAAAAAATTCAAATCGAAATCCCCAAAATAAATCAACAAACACTGACTTGTTCCTGTACTTTCATGAAAATCACCATAGCTTTTCACATATTGAATTTAATTAATAACTTAATTATAGATAATAACTTTAGCGTAACGCATCATCTGCTGCCAGCTTATGTCCTACAGTAAATGACAGTGTAAAATTCCAAAGGCATTAAAGGTCCCGATAGTGCTGTGCCTCTCCTGGGGTTCAGCCTCAGCCATCAGCGGCTTTTTTCGGGTTATGGGTGTCACCACAGCAGATACACACAAACACACACAACACCATCCCTGCTGCTGCCAGCATTCTGAGCACAGCATGGTGGGTCAGTGCAGAGTGTTTCACAACATATGCTGTCCTGGTTTACAGTGATCTAAGGTCTCTAATTATGATTGTTGCGGTTGCACCATCTTTTCATTAAATTTAATGTATTTTAATAGCCCTTTTTTTCAAAATGCAAGCACATTGTAATAAAATGCTTTTACTCTGCAGAGCGACTGGCCCCCTCCTGGACCATTAGCATCTAATGGATAAAGCCCAAGACAGTGAATTAATCTTCAGCCAATTATCAGGTGTCTGAGAAAACGTTGCTTTAGAAGGTCCTGTGCCAGTGTAAGTATCCAGGACACATTGTGTTCTTGGTTAAATCAGAACTTCGTAACAACCTGACGGAAGAGCCGGCAGTGCTAGCAGAACTTTGAACACAGCGATTACTTCATCACAAGTGCTGCTCTGAGCCTGCCATACTTGTGGGGCCATCCCTCACTCTCTGCGCAGATCTCAGCGAGACCCTGCACAGACTCACTCACAGCCACAGGCTCAATTACACACTGCCACGAGCCATTACGTTCTGATGTGTTTTGATGTTTGATGGGGGGGACACAAACAAGCACACAGGATTAGTCACATGTAAAGGTGAAGGTGCAATCACACAGGTTCACCTCCATATTTATCCATCCATCCATTTTCCAAACCGCTTATCCTACTGGGCCGCGGGGGGTCCGGAGCCTATCCTGGAAGCAATGGGCACGAGGCAGGGAACAACCCAGGATGGGGGGCCAGCGCATCGCAGGGCACACTCACACACCATTCACTCACACATGCACACCTATGGGCAATTTAGCAACTCCAATTAGCCGCAGCATGTTTTTGGACAGTGGGGGGAAACCGGAGTACCCGGAGGAAACCCCACGACAACATGGGGAGAACATGCAAACTCCACACACATGTGACCCAGGCGGAGACTCGAACCCGGGTCCCAGAGGTGTGAGGCAACAGTGCTAACCACTGCACCACCATGCCGCCCCCATCCATATTTAAAAAAATACAAATTGAAAAATAGGCAATGGGGGCACCTGAACCATAGACTCCCAAGTAAAGTGTGCATGTGAGAGCTGTGGGCTGTATTTGTTCCACTACAAAAGTGTGTGGTTATAATAACAGGACACTGCACCAAGAAATTGAGTTCAGGTTACGCAGACAGCTGCCTGTTCCTTCAGTAAAATGCACACACGCTGGTAGACACTCGGCACACACACGGATGCGTATCAGACATGCAAACACCCACAGCAGCAAAACCATTAATCAAGATGTGTCAGAGATTAACCGTTAAACCTTAGGCTCATTTGCATAAAAAACAATAAATGCTATATCACTATAAAAAAAGTCATATTACTCAGCCAGTACTGAGGAATCACAGATCATATACTAACGTAGCTCTCAAAATTAGCAGCAATTTTGGGGATTTCTTTATTTTACTCTTAGGTTGTAATACAAAATAACTTAAAATCACCCCACTTCTATTCAGCAAACATACCAATTGATCTTCTGCATAGTTCTTTTCACTTTTTCCTTTTCTGACAGCCTGACTGTGTGTGTTAGAGACAAAAAGGTAAATGATTACAACGGTGTGAATGCAGTAATGAACACGGTGACCTGACAGACGCACACTGACAATGAGAGGAGCAGACTGGCCACACACCCATAACTCTCCGGTGCCTCTGTTCAGTGTGCAAACCCCTTTGTATCTACAAATACTTAAGAATCAAATGTCCCCCACACTTTCCCACCAAAGGAAATCTTATTTCTCCAAAGTCATCAGATTGTCATTCTTTACCTCCCTCAAACATGCCCTCAGTGCTTTGCCCACAGCATGGTTCTCATAACAGAAAGAGCTAAATCCAGTATGGACCTTTCAGATAAGGTCATATTTTTTAACACACAAATATTTCATGTTGTGCACAGTCTGCGAACTCCTAGAACCTCTACAGTCAACAAGTCTGTGGACAACGCTCTTAACATGAGTCTCCACTTTATTTACCAACATTTGGACTCTTTCTTTACACAATAAAGCCAGAGCCGTTAGAAAACAATCTAACCTCACTAAATCTGCTGCTCTCCATCTGCCTCTGGGTCACTGACTTCTTGAACAGTTGGTAGCAGTATATGTGACTGGGTGGTCACATGACCAACCCCCGATTATATGTGCTGGAACTCCACAGGGCTGTGTTCTGTCTCCCAAATTTTTATGCTCTATACCAGTGACTACATTTCTAAGCCATCAGTGAAACTCATTAACTTTGCCGACGATGCCATACTGACTCGCCAAATTTATGACAAGACTTTCTCTAATCGGGAAGTGAGGCACCTGTTAAACTAGACCAACCCGGTCCCCAAGACCCAAAAAATACAAGAGATGATCATCGACCCCAGGGATCATCGACCTCACTGGACATTAATGGCTGTATTTTTGCTCGGTCATTCAGGTACTGGGCACTTTCTGATCCATGGATCTGAATTGGAAGGTCAGCAGCATTTCCACTGTCATGAGAGCCCCGCAGCGGCTCCCTCCCGTATGGTAGCTAAGAAGTTCAAGCTTCTTACATGGGTAACTCTGGTGTAGGTCAACACTGCCGTCATTCAGTCCATCCTAACCTCATCCACCCTCATCAATGAAAAGGAGAAAGAGGAAAGTGTATGAAAGGGGGAAAGAGGAAAGTATATAAAAGGGGGAAAGAGGAAAGCGTATGAAAGGGGGAAAGAGGAAAGTGTATGAAAGGGGGAAAGAGGAAAGTATATAAAAGGGGGAAAGAGGAAAGTATATAAAAGGGGGAAGCATAGGAAAGAGGGGAAGAGGAAAGCGTATGAGAGGGGGAAAGAGGAAAGCGTGTGAAAGGGGGAAAGAGGAAAGCGTGTGAAAGGGGGAAAGAGGAAAGCGTATGAAAGGGGGAAGCATAGGAAAGAGGGAAAGAGGGAAGCGTATGAAAGAGGGAAAGAGGAAAGCGTATGAAAGGGGGAAAGGGGAAAGCGTGTGAAAGGGGGAAAGAGGAAAGCGTGTGAAAGGGGGAAAGAGGAAAGCGTGTGAAAGGGGGAAAGAGGAAAGCATATGAAAGGGGGAAAGAGGAAAGCATATGAAAGGGGGAAAGAGGAAAGCGTATGAAAGGGGGAAAGAGGAAAGCGTATGAAAGGGGGAAAGAGGAAAGCGTGTGAAAGGGGGAAAGAGGAAAGCATATGAAAGGGGGAAAGAGGAAAGCATATGAAAGGGGGAAGCATAGGAAAGAGGGAAAGAGGGAAGCGTATGAAAGGGGGAAAGAGGAAAGCGTGTGAAAGGGGGAAAGAGGAAAGCATATGAAAGGGGGAAAGAGGAAAGCATATGAAAGGGGGAAGCATATGAAAGAGGGAAAGAGGAAAGCATAGGAAAGAGGAAAGCGTATGAAAGGGGGAAAGAGTATAAAAGGGGGAAAGAGGAAAGCATAGGAAAGAGGGAAAGTGGAAAGCGTATTAAAGGGGGGGAAGGGGAAAGTGTATTAAAGGAGGAAAGGTGAGAGCGAATGAAAGGGGGAAAGAATATTGTTAGACCAGCAGAAAAGATCTTGGGCTGCAGTCTTACACCTATACAGGACTTGTGAGTGGGACTATAATCAGTCGGGCTCATCAGCAACCCCTCTCATCCTGGTCATCACCTTTTCCGTACGGTCCAAGTGGAAAGTGCTTTCAAACAAAGAAAAAAAACAGAACTACTGGACAGTAAAACTATTTCCACCCAAAAGCTGTAGTACGCATCAACTGGTGATCTCCTCAACCTACATCATAATTGCACATTTAAAACACGTTTATCATACATGAAGTTTAGATAAGTTTAAAACTGGTAGCCCTTCGTATGGCTCAGTACCCGTGAAGTAATTCTCAGTTTCAGAAAGGTTGGTGAACCCTGCTCGAGATTTACATTCTGTTCTTCTGTATGTATATGTATAACTTTCTACTTATATACATATGTAGAATGTATATTGTTGGACAGTTGTTCTATGTAGAACTTGTATTTATTTAACCCCTGATTCTGATTCAGAACTGGCATGATATAACCCATCATTTGAATCAGGAAACCTGTTTCTGGGCATTTATGGGTTATCAAAGTCCCTGTCAGCTTCCCACCTTCGATTCGCTCACCTTGCTGTAGACTCCCCATGAAAGCTCCGTCTCGATGACCATGACCACGATGCCAAACATCCCAAAGATAAGTGCATAGTCACTGAGACGCTTCCTCTTCTCAAACAGCGCCCTCCGGTGGCCCAACTTGTACCCTATGTTCTGGTGCTTTCTTTTTTGTACCTTGCGGGCACTACTGCTGCGTTTACTTCCCCCACCCCCCACGCTGCTACCCTGACTGGCCACACCACCTGTGCTCCTGAGTGCCCCCTGGCTGTGAGACAAAGTGTGGTTGGAGGCAATGGTACAGTGAGATGAGTCCAATTTAGAGGAGATGACAATCTCTGGGGGGTTGTGCTGCTGGCTCTGTGATTGGAGCACAGTTCCCCGGTCCCGTGTGGCCACGCCTCCCTCTCTGGCCTCTACTCCGCCCTCAGACTCAATGAGATTCCTGCGGGAGGCACTGAGTCGGCTCAAGGGCTTCATCACACCCCCACTGTACTTGCAGGAGCTCATGGCGATCTCAGTGAAGGGGTTGCTGTCCCGCCGATGCACCAGGGGGCTGGCCTGTCGGTGTCGTGAACCCCGGTCACGCTCGCGCTCGGAGCAGGGGGAGTGTGGGGAGGGGAGGAGCCCCCCCGGTGTAGGCAGACCCTCACCCAGGCTGGGCTGGCTGCCCACTGGTGAACTGGAGGGACACAGAGCATTGGGGAGTGGGAGAGGCAGGGAGAGCGGCCCAGGGCTGGTCAGGACGGGGGTCCCGTTGAGCCTCTCCGCGCTGGCACTGCCCAGGCATTTGGAAGGGTGGGCCCCTGGGCGGCTGTCTGCAGTGGGCAGTGCCACATTTGGGGGGCCCGGGGGATGCAGCCCCTCTTCCTCACAGCTATCTCCCAGAAGAGCCATGGTGAGAGCGGGCGGAGGCTCCATTGCGAGGCGGCAGGCTCCAGCTCGTCGTGTTGGGGCGAGATAAGAGAAAGTCGGGTGACGTCCAGATGGACAGAAGAGATAGAAGGGAGCACAGCTGGACAAAAAGCAACACCGGCTGGACAAGGCAGCTGCAGCGTGAGGCAGAGACAGCTGCGTGGCGGTCAGCCCCTGAGGAGGTGAAAAGATTGGGCACTAAGTTCATGTTTATCATTCTCTATACTTAATGCAAGCACCACCCCCAACCGCCAGTTTCACAGAAATAATAGTTTTAAATGTTATTTCTTGTTATAGTCCAATATTTTACCTAACCTCCTGAACATGGTAAATGTTACGTTAGACCCTAGAAATTAAACAGCTTCCATTAATTAGTATTAGATATCTTCCAATAAGTTTAGTACATTTACTGTTGCCCCTAAAATAAAATTTACGTTTATACACACAACCACAACCACACACACAAATATATGTATATATACACATACACCAATGTTCTTTGTTACGTTTCCTTTCCGTCGTCCATTTTCATTTCACAAACACACAAATTTTTCCCTCTCTCTCTCCATTTCTCAGATCTTCCTTCTTTATTGTCAATCTCTTACCTCTTCGCTCTGTTTCAATGTCTCTCAATTCCAGCTCAGCTGTTGATTCAAACGTTGGGAAAAAATATTCGTCCACACTTTTCCTTTTCATTTTGCCATTCCATCGTTCTTCCTGAGATGATCAGTACACTGTCAATGTTTGCGAAACAAATTAGCATTATAAACGATCGTTCGTCTTATATTTCTTAAATGTATTGCTTTTCGATTTCTGCATCGTACATACTTATTACATTACTAGTATAATACGTGTAACAACATGCAGCGGCACAGACAACATACGAGATGCTCTAAGCTGTGCCTACTGTTAATTATTATTTTTACAGTTATTACTTCTACTTTATCGTTTTAATTACATTAGATCAAGATTTCAGTATTGTTCTTTATGCATTATTAAAAGTACATGACGATTGTCGGTTAGCGTCCGTTATATATGAAAATAGAAAAATCTGTATTTTATAGTATAAATATAAATGTATGAAATATCTCCCAATGGTCGCAAGTCAGCCGCTGTTATCTAACTGAGGCTCTGTACCAGTTTTCCTCTCTCAACTTAAGGCTCTCCGTCAAACGCCGTCGCCCTGCCCACTCCCGTCCGCCATTGGCTAAACGAGGCAGCGCAAATATTTTTGCTTTGACTTTTAACTTATCTACTGCATTTACCTCCCTTGCCTGTATTTTCGTCAAAAAAACACAGATATCAATTACTGAAATGACATCAGTGGTATCGTTTTCCTGTTGTATTGTGAACATGTTTAATGAACAGTATCATTTTGATAGCACAAACTATTTACATTAAATAATTAATTGTTTTAACTACGTGATTTGATTTTTGCGTTAAAGACTGATGGAAGAGATAATGGATACATAGAGAGAAAAGCTGAATAGTATTATTAGGAAAAAATGAATAAACCAATAATAAAATACATAAACAGAATTCTATTACTGTATATGGTACAGCAGGGTAGGCAGAAGCCATTCACAGATAATAATGAAGAACAATGGTAGTGTAATGGTTTAGAGCATGACCTGGCCAGCCATCATCTATAAGGGGTCTTGGCACTTGGTTCACTCCAGTTGAAATGGATAAAGTATTTAAGGTTCTTTGGAAAAAGAGCAGCCGTTGAATGTAATAAAAGGATATTTCAATGCAATTTGTGTTGGTTAGTGCAGCTCTGACAAAGGGAAGGCATACGATTTCCCATCCTAAACATTTCTTTAAACCCCAAAGTGCAGTTGTGCTGATGCAGACGGACACATTTGGCATGGGCATTGATGAGTGAATCTCTCTAGTGCCTCCCTGTTACAGAAAATCTCATCAGCCGTATCACTAAAAGTCCTCCTGTCTTACATTTCTCCTCTGACAGCAAGCAAAGCCAGTGAAACCCCACTATTGGGGCATCAGTCCCAAAAGCAAAACTTAGCTTTTTTGGAGGGTCTTTCTGGGAATGCATGGCTGTGCTGGGGAGCGCAGACCCCCCCGGGCAGGCTGGTACCAATCCAACTCGCAGTCCTCTCTTAGCTGTGGCAGTTCATGCCATGCAGCTCCATCGTTTACGTTGTTTCACTCATTTGCATTCTTAAAACACATAACTGTATATGAGGGTATTACACGTTTATAAAAGCCCCTTGGATTAAGCCAATTATGAACAATAAAGGATATGAGTGGAACAGACCATGTGCCTTTTTCTGAGTTTAGATGAATTTTGAATTAAAAGGTTGCCTGTCCCTCGTTCACCCTTGAATTTGTGGGCAGACATAGCGCAATGACAGTGGTAAATCGTATCCACGGGCATTTTAATTGTGCCTTTTTAATTTGCACTGTGCAACTGTGTGAGGATAGGGAGCAAATGTGGCAAAGAATAGAGTGGGAGAAAAACTAAAGGACATAAATGTAAAGGTAGGAAGAGCAGAGTAAACAGAGAGGGACAGAAAGTCCCTAAGCAAGTATGCATGCTGCAAAAAAAGAAATGTTTCAAGGTGGAGAGCTGTGCAAGCTGTTCAGGTTAAAATGGAGTATCGCAGGAGCCACTAAAGGCCAGAGAACAATAGTCACATGACAAGCAGCTGTCAGGCAGCTCCATAAAAAGGTATGACGGGTATGATGGGTGGAAGGTGTGAGAGGAGGGTGAAATAAAAGCAAGAAATGAGGTTAGATCAAAGGGGACTTCGGCAGAGTGTTTGCTAGTACATTGGGATGGGAAGTGGAAAGGCCAGTCTTACAAAAGTCTGCAAACCATGTTAGCATGATAAGCACCTTAAGGTGGGATTTTAGGTATTAGGATTTTATGGATTTAGGACTCAAATTGGAAATGGAAAAAAATAGGAAGCAGAATTGGAATTTAATTGGAATCACATGTTTAGTAGGTCTCCTTAGCATGTACTGTATGTCAGATTATAAGTAGTGATACATGTTTAAATTCCTGAATATAATAAAATATTGAAGGTGATTTTCAGGTAGATTAATAGCTTACATAAAGTAAATGAAATAAAAACAAGAATTTGAAGGAATTGTGGAATGATGTATAACTGACATACAAGCAGCATAACTGTATAACCGGGATTATGTGCAGGAGTCCATGTCACGTCTGAAGGGGAAGCAAATCCAGATGCAGCTGGAGGATGGATAGAAAGGGGCTTTATTTGGATTTAAACACAAGGAACTAAGAAACCACACGCCATAGGAGACCTACACAGAGAGCAGGGAGCAATAGGGATGGATCAGGGTGCACAGATAGACAGGGAGCCGGGGGGCTTGTGCAGACCAAAATGGCGGGTGGGCACCGTCTCAAAAGCAAACACACAGGGGCATACCTGGGAATCCTGAGCCTCTGGGAAAATGTCACCTTGCCCCCCGCCCCTGCCAAATTTTATGTATAGCTTTATGCATATGAAGTGCTGGGCTCCCTGAAACTCTCAGGACTTTCATGCTCCTTCGATGCCCCTCACACCCACAAGGCATAAAAAATACGTAGATAACCTTATTGAGGAAGCTTGTTCATTGGTCATATTACCCTTATTGCAAGTTTAATGACATGTTATTCATTGTTAGTGTAGGTACATTATTGAAAAGAATTAATTTTGATTATTGATTCACATGAATATTTTATATAATTAAACAAATAAGAATGGCGCCCTTAATTCAGTGGTTCTCAAACTTGGTCCTCACGCCCCACTGCCCTGCTTGTTTCTCAGCTATCCCTGCCCTACATACAGTACTGCTGATTGACTGAACACACCTGATCCAGGTAATCAGAAGCTGAAAGACAGCCAGAACTTGTGTGTGGGGCAGAGATAACAGGAAAACAAGCAGGTCAGTGGGGCACGAGGACTAACTTTGAGAACCACTGCCTGAATTTAATATTTTGTGATACCACCTTTTGCAGAAATCACTGCCAACAAGCAATCTCTGTACTTCACAGTGAGATGTCTGCATTTGCCAACAGGTAGTGTGGCCCACTTTTCCTGAGCAAACTGCTCAAGCTGTCTCAGGTTTGAAGGGTGGAATCTCCACACTGCAATTTTCAGATGTTCCCATAGATGTTCAATAGGATTAAGATCTGGGCTCATTGAGGACCATTTAAGAATAGTCCAATGTTTATTTTTTTTTTCAGCCTTTTTTTAGTGCTTTTAGCCGTATGTTTTGAGTCATTATCCATGACCTGCGACTGGGACTGAGCTTTCTGATACTGGGCAGTATGTTTCTCTCCAGGATGCTTTGGTAGTCTTGAGACTTCATTGCGCCCTGCACAGATTAAAGGTTCCCCATGCTAGATGCAGGAAACCAACCCCAAAACAAAACTGAGCCCCCCTCCATGTTTCACAGTAGGTATGGTGTTCTTTTCTTTTAAAGCTTCATTATTCCTTCTGTAAACATACAGCTGATGTGACTGGCTAAAAAGCTCCAGTTTTGTCTCATCAGTCCAAAGGACATTCTCCCAGACACATTGGGGATTGGCAACATGCATATTGGCGAATTCCACTCTGGCTTTTTTATGTTTTCTGTCAATAGTGGAGCCCTCCTGGGTCTTTCATGGAGCCCATTATTGTTAAAAATGCAACGGATGGTGCGATCAGAAAGTGACATACCTTGACCTTGGAGCTCAGCTTGAATGCATTTGGATCATTTCCTGGGCTCTTTTTCTACCATCCACACTATCCATCTGATCGACCTGGGGTTGTACTTCTTCTTGTGTCCACAACCTGGGAGGTTGCCTACAGTCCTATTAACTTTATACTGTAGTTTTTAATAATATTAGAAACTGTGGTCACAGGATCAGGAAGCTGCTTGGAGATGATCTTACAGTATAGCCTTTACCTTTAATTTAACATGGTTATCTATAATCTCCTTTCTGAGCTCCCCAGACAGTTCTCTCCTTTGCTTTCTCTAGTCCATGTTCAGTATGATGCACACAATGATACCAAACTACACAGTAGCATGTTCTTTCCCTTTAAATAGGCCGAATGGCTGATGAAAAGCTTGAAGGCACCTGTGACACTAATTAAGGTTAAACGTTTGGTTTGAAACATGACTATAATGCAAGGATAAAGGATACTGGTACCAACAAATCTGTCCATACTATTTTACCATATCTTTGTAAAAGAAACAAATTGTGAATTTCTTTTCACAATTGTATTGGTTTACTCTGTCACATACTAAAGGCTTGCAGGTATACATTAGGCAATTGCTTTTAATTGAATCACTTTTCAGGTTTCAATGAGCTACCAACAAATCAATGAGCTACCAACAAAAAGGTACCAACAAATCTGTCCACGTCTGTATGTTTAAGTTCTGTTATTTTACTTTTATGTTTCATTTTGAAATACTAAAACAGAACTTTTCAAAAGCTCATACTCCTTTGGAGTTGATTATTACTGGCATTTTCAGTTGCATAACAACTGCATGAGGATACAGCAGTGATCCTGCTTCCTTTCACAGCTAAGCCCTGCCCATTAGGCTCGATCTGGTGACGCCAGAAGTGAAGCGTGACCTGTTGTTTGGCATAATGGAAGCAAACCACGCATTTTCCAGTGCAGAATTGTTTGTGCAATAAAATATTTAAAAAACCTGCCTGTTCATGTGGCTGGTGTTATTATGTATATCAAGACAGTTCTTGTACTCCTTTGACTGTACATGTTGACTTTCTCCAAAATAATAATAACAATGAAAAGTGAAAAAGAATTTGTACAATGCATAATACAGAAATGTAACAGACAAAACAAATTGACTCACTTGAGTGGCATATCATCATGATCAGCATGAGTCAAAGAGGGTCTGAATAAGTTGTATATAAATTTGACACTATTCCTTCACAAAAAAATCTGTTAACTTCCATCTGTTTGCTAAAGATGGAAAATGCTATCATCAGCTCTTCTCCAGACAGCCCCAAGTCTGGTCAATGAAAGTGCCATGAAGAAAGGCAACTCTACTTATCTGAAAAATTCATGTGCCTGACAGTCTAGATGACAGCCGTCTCAGCAGAAATGTTGCATCATGGAATGAGAGATGATAATGCAGAATAGTATCTTACTTTGCAGTTTCTAATGGAATAAGTAGAACTAAGCTATGCCATGAACAGAAACCAATAATTATGGAACCAGATAATGGACACAGGGCTTTCGTTTTTTACTGTAACTAAACACATGTTAAGTGCATGCTGGGGAACAATGTCTAAGACAGAATCACACCTTTTCATTTCTTTCAGATGGCTGAACATTAATTGGCTTATAAACAAGGACAATCATCCAGGAAGTAACATGTTAGCTAGGTGGGGGTCCGTCTGTGTTACCCATGTACATAAATAAATATCCAGGTGTTTAAACTGATCAGAAATTTGTAAGTTGCTTCAAATAAGAGCATCAGCTAAATAACTTAATTTAATATTAATCAAATTACTTTCATTTACACAGTGTGGTACTCATAAGATGGGGAAGACTATAGGGAGAGTCGGTGTACTGCTGTCCATCCTTTTAGTGACACCTCACCCAAAAGCACAGGCGATGGTCACATGACGCAGGATGAAGCTGTCAGATGTTCAGGTGAGCCTCATCAAACTAAAGGGTCCTATGAGGAGGACAAGGAGGATGAAAGCACTTCACCTATATGTTTGCATGGCACCTTGATTGAGTGTTGTTTCCTGGAATTTATTGTAAGAGACATAAATGTCCCTTTCTCTAGGGTGATAGCAAAGATTAATTGACCTCCTTTGAGTGTCCTAGGATTGATTAGTGTAGAGGACACCAAGGAAGAAAAAATATGCATGAAATTAGCTGTAATGTTCTATTACATACGCCATGGTTATTCTGACTTTCAGCCTTACTGATGAATTGCTGATTTTTTGATTTTGTGGTGCCCATATAAATATGCAGTTTCTTTTGCTGTATCATATAGTCCATCCATCTTTGTGGACACTAGCATTTCATACATTGTCCAAAACACTGCTGCCTCTCTTTGGCTCTGATCCTAACGCCAGCTCATGAGTTGGCCAGACATAAGGCTTAAGTTTTATAGCTTTTTTGAAACTCTCCTTGTGAGACGTTTGATTACATTGAGGACACTGCTCAGCCTTCCATCTCATAAAACCTGGGCATGGTGCATTTTCCTTATTTTTAATGCTGAATTAATACCAACCCAGCATGTTTTCATTCCAACTTGGCAAACCATTTTGAGTTATTAATCCTCTGTTGTATTTTTTCCATTATTCAAAGATGTTAATGTTCTTCAGCTCACTCTCTTTTGAACCATCATTTATCACACAAGACATTCCCTTGAACTATGAATACCTCTCTGTACACCATGTAGACTAAACTTGTGATAATTTTGGTTATACACACTTATTTGCTATTAAATGTTATGGACATATATAAAGGAGTAGAGTCCAGATTCTCTGCAGCCAGATACTGAATAAACGATGGAAGATGAAGGTTTCCTTCATTTTATTTAAAGAATTTATCAAAAAAAACACCAGATATTTTATCATTTAAAAAATCCCTGTAAGATCTCTGTCGCATTTTCTTTAACGGATTTCATGCTTTTATCTCCAATACTTTGATTTTAGCAAAACCCATGTTAGAAAAAGAGCAGTGTGGTAGAAACTTCACTCAACTACATCATTAAAAATAAATACATTTTAAAGAACAGCCATACTTATAGGTCTTGTGGAAAGAAAGTTCGCCTTCTCTCATTCTTGTATGGATTTTTGCACAGGTGACATTTGACAGCTGTTTGCCCTTGATTCTGTAACTCATCGCTGCTCATCTCGTGGCAGGAAGTAGCTGTCCAGTAGGAGGAACAGGCCTGCCATGGGGCAGCAGGTCACCATGGGGCAGCAGGCCACCAAGGGGCAGCAGGTCACCAAGGAGCATGCGTTTAGATTTTTGATGGTCTCTGTGCTACATGGTGGGCTTACATCATTTATTTTGGAAACAAAACACTAAATGAAGGTTATAAAACAAAATACAGGAGTATATATAAAGTGAGGAAACCTGGAGTCACGCTAATCTCCATTCAAAAGAATGTCTGCACAAGTCAAAATATGATCTATGTGGCATCATATAATAATATCATGTCAATAATATCATATAGGTGGTTGAAGTTTGGTGAAATTGGTTACTTAACAATCAATAAAAGAAAAGGTTCAGTTCTGATTAGGGAAGCTCCTTAAAATGTCATTACATGATTGTGCACCAATCAGGGTATTTTGAGAAAATAATTTGCATTTCAACTGAAATTTTAATGATTAATATTATTGGAACTTAAGGAATTTCTACCAGGTTCTTTCCTAAGATACTCCTTTTTCCGATATTCATTTTTTACTGTATTTATTTCCAACTTTTTCGAAGACATGCAGAGGGTTCCTGCCTCTTTGGGAGATAGCAGCACCCGCTTTTAGTCCATGGTGTCCACACTGCTGCTGCAGGACCATGGAGACCTTACTCCTTCACTTTAGAATTTATCAAAGTCTCATTCAGCATGATTATCCGTGACTTAATATACTCTGTGTACTTCAGAATAGCTGACCATTACTTTGCATCATTGTAGCTAAGCCACAGCATGGATGCTCTTGTTTTTGTAGGCTATACTTTTTAATCAATAAAATGATTTAAGTAGATTAATAAGAAGATTAAGAAGAATAATGGTCGAAACAAAAATAAGCAAAAATACATTCAGCGGTGTGAGTTTGCCATTGGCCCATGAAAGCTGTTTGAGGGTGCAGACCCCTAGCTTGAACAGCAGGCTGCCCAGCTTGGGTTCATTCTGGATGTCTGCTGTCAACAGTCAAATTACGGTATTTATAATTGCACTGTGCCTTTATTGGCTTGTTGAGCAGTGCATGCACCTCAGGGTAGCTGATGTTTCTCCAGGGGATACTGCACAGATCAATGCCATGCTGTTCTAAGTTTCCTTTTCCCCTGGGCTATGCTGACCCTCTCAACAGCATTAAAGTCAGCCATCCGTTTTGAGTGTTTTTATGATTTTAATTAATCCCCAGACAATCCACACAGGACCTAGACATGGCTTGTATAACAAGAGCAGAGTCAAGTATTACTACTACTCTTATTAGTAATACCTTCCTTGGTTGTGAAAAGCTACTCCTCACCATTTATATTTACATGCACAGTAAGTAGGACACACGTTGCAGGTTTGCCATGGCAGGTGGAAAGTTGTAGACTTATTTTCTCTGCACCAACAAATGTTTCCTTTCACCGACTAATCTCCCACTGGCTCACTGTGCCTAACCTCAGGCATCACATTTTATCTCACCAGCCTGCTGCTTTCCAGAACCCTGTGCGCGCGCACACACTCGCACACACTCTCTCTCTCTTTCACACACACACACACACACACACACACACACACACACACACACACACACACACACACACACACACACACACAGAAGACACACATTCCTTCCCCTTCAGGCACACTAATGCGATATGACACAGGCCTACAGCAGCCAGCTGGGTATGCCATGTCTTCTCATCAGTCTACCTATTATCACCTACACTTGGCTTCACTTGCCTCCACCCCCCACCCCATACTGTTGAGATCTGACTGGTCACAGAGGTACCTAAAGGTGTCCATTACTCCAAGGCTTGTTCAAAATGAGACTCACTCCTCGGCTTATGCTGAAGGAAAACACATTGTTGTAATTTGGCATCTCTGATGTCCTTGAAAAAGGAAAACTAAATCAACCCAACCTCACAGTCCAGTCAAAACAAATCACACGCATGCTACAACTGATGGAAAAACCTTTCTGAATGGGCCCTCTCAAGCCAGTAAGTAATGACAGAAATCTACTTTTAGCAAATCAGTAGATGCAAGGCAAGTGTTATAATTTTGCATGAAAAAGGAACAATACATGTAACTGACTGCTGGAAATAAATGGACCTTAATGAGCAGAAATGATGTACAGACAGGGACACAGCATAAGGAACAGGTACTGAGCTCCATGGGAACATCACATACGTATTGCTACCCTGCTATGATGTGTCTGGGGCTGGCACAAAGGTGTCACCAGTGTTTGCAGCACATTGTCACCACCATCTTCTGAGCCATACAATGAAATAAACCAATGATAGAAAGGCTCACACTGTGGCCCAGTGGGTGGTACAGCCTTACACCTTCAGGGTTGGAAGTTTGCGCTTCTCTCTGATACGTAGTGTTTGTTCTTCCTGCATTATGCAGGCATTCACCTGCAGACCAAAACCACAGTGAACACAGTGAAGTAGCATCTCCGCATTTCCCAGAGTGTGTCAGGATGTTTGTGCTTGTGCACCGTGATGGGCTGGTGTCCTGACTACTGAACAGATTGACAGAAGAGTCATTTCTGAATGGTTCAGATTTATTTTTGCCCCAATTCACAACAATATCCTAGCTTTTTACACATGAATAATTCCAATGCTTTCTGGAAGCTAAATTATCTTTCTGGGTACTTATAGGTTTTATATAATTTTTCCTCTTGCACCAAATGCTGGGAGTTCAGGGGAATGCTTGTATCCCAGTGTTACTTCATGTTTTCATACACAAACCTCTGCTCAATATAGTTTGAAATTTGAGAGATTACTCAGTATATTCACATACCATTGGATTAATTCCCCTCCAATTTAATACAGTCTCTTGACAATTATAATATTTATCCTACTGAATGTAATGTGTGGTTGTCAGATAAGTATAGTAAGCACCTCCCAAATCATACAGTAAAAAACATGGGGGGGGGGGGGGGGGGGGCGCAGTGGATGGTTTCTGTACAACAGGAAGCTGAGTTCTCTTATTTAATTTTTTTTGTTTTTGTGAAGTATCCAGTGAACAGAAAAGACCATGTCCCATTCGTGTTTTTATAAAAACATAAGAATCAACGTTAGCGGAACAGCCTGAGAAGTCAGCCCAGACTTCCTCGTAGAAACTCTGTAGGTAGCCACTTTTAGCTTTGGCACCAGCCGCCATATATATCACATGAAAAATGTCATCCTGTTGTCTGGGACAGAAGACAACAGCTTGAAGGTGCTAACAGGTGGCTCAGTTTGAATCCTGCATCCATGAAGAGGATGTTAAATTAATCTGCTCCATTCCCAGCGTTAAAACCTATTCTTAGTACATTCTTACTTCAAATGCTT